>NC_048228.1:94125548-94142284 GCF_002007445.2 Ailuropoda melanoleuca
GGAGGGCACGTATTGCATGGTGCACTGGGTGTTATACGCAACTAATGAAGCATCCAAACTTTACATCAGAATCAGGGGATGTACTGTATGGTGATTAACATAATATAATAAAATAAAATTAATTATTTAAAAAAAAAAAAAAGAAGATGAAATTTTAGGTTACTGATTTTCCCAGCTTCAGATCTCTTAGGTTTTAGATTTAGAAAAGTTGAATAGAAGTGAACACGATTTGTAACCTAGATTATTATGGAATATCCTGAAGGTTTGCTTTCATTTTTGTATTTAGCACATGAGTTGCTATTCTTACTAATTTGCTTCAAAATGGGAATTATCAATTTACTACACATGTGCATTGTTTCCAAGGCAATATGATAAAACAGTATTAACACTTGATTCAGAATTAGTAAATCAGGTCTTTGCCATTTTGTGAATTTAGAGAAGTAATTTTATCTTTCTGAGACCCTGTGGCTTTTTCTTACAAATGAGATAATTTAGGTCATGTTTCCTTAAGTTCTAAAATTCTAAAAATCTATTTTTTTTGGTCTCTTTGAAGGTATAGATTTCTATCACTTTAAGTTTAAAATAAGTTTCATAGTAACGAATGATGTGTGCTAACTTTGTAGACTACATTTCTATTTCTACGTTATTTATCACATTCACTGTGGCTTTGGGGAATCACTTACCTTCCCTAGGTTTGTATAACCTGGGTGTAAACATGAGAAATTTGAACAATATGGTCTCTAAAGATCCTTCCAGTTCTAATGTTTTGTTTCTAGTGTACACATATTGAAATCATAGCAAGTATAAGGTGTGTGGTTCTCAGTCCTATAGGAGATACAAGGTGAAAAATACACGGCATCTGCCCTAGGAGTTTTTGACTTCCACTGAACGACACTTGCGGTATCTTAGTCCGTTTGAGCTGCTGTAACAAAGTACTGTAGACTAGATGGCTCATAAACAACAGAAATTTATTTCCCATAGTTCTGGAGGCTAGAAATCCAAGATCAAAGCGCCACTAGAGTCTGCATCTGGTGAGAGCCTGCTTCCTGGGTCACTGTCTTCTTGCCATGTCCTAACATGGCCAAGAGGTGAGAGGTGACTGAGATGTCAGCATCAGAGCAAATTTGAAAGTCAAGGTTGAATATGGCAAAGACACACCATTACCTTGGATCCCTGAATTACCATGTGCTGGGAAGTTACCCTGATGACAGAACACCTACTTAGATAATTAGGTGAAAGAGATAGAAGTCTCTTAGTGTAAAGTTAATGGGAAGGTAGGCTCTGTTTATTACTATAGATTAACTTACCTTAATGAAGACAGGTTGGCGTTTCTCAAACATTTTAGTTTCATGAGCTCTTGATGCTCTTAAAAATTATGGACTCCAAAGAGCTTCAGTTTATGTGGGTTTCATCTGTTGATGTTTAGTGTCTTAGAATTTAAACTGAGACATTTAAAAAATATATATTTGTTAATTTCAAAATAATAATTTTTATATGCTCATTTCCAAAACAAACAAAAAATAGTGAAAAGAACAACATTGCATTATATTTTGGCCACTATCTTTAATGTCTGACTTAAGAGAAGATAACAGAATTGTCATATCTATTTCTGCATTTAATCTCTTATATCACATATCATGGAGTTCTTGGAACATCCTACTGTGCATTCATTAATTAATGGAAATGAAAAGGGAACATATCATCTTAGTGTTACTATGAAGATAGGTTTCACCTGGAGAAGGGAAAGGGCACAGAGGAGCAGAAATGGGAAATTGTTACAGCAACCCAGAAGTATCACTTATCATGTTCTCTCACATTCCATTGGCTAGAACTGTTTCATGGTCTAAGTCAACTGCATCAAAAGCTGGGAAATGTAGCTCAGCTATGTGTCCAGGTAGAAACAAAAAATAATCTTCAGGAATAGTTAGCAGTCTTTACCACAGATCCATTTATATCTAGGGCATGACTTAGCCATGTGCCAGCTAGGTAAATGTGGGCCAATTGCTTAGCAACTAATTTTCAGTTAAACATAGGCTAATTGCATAGCTACTAATTTGTAGTTTTCTCATATGTAAATTAGGTATCATAATTGCTATAAAAATTCCCAACTTGAGGTTTTTGTGAGGGAACTTGTGCAAAAATGCTTAAAAATGGATAGATAAGAATTTATCACACAACTATGTCCTAGATTTTGAAAAAGATCCATGACCCAAGAATGTTAAAATCAGCCTTCTAGAGGAATTTAACATTTAGCAATAGATATAAAACCTGTAAAAACTACAACTACATTATAAGGTCACATGTCCCGTAGGCAATAAAGATTATATAAACTGGGGGCCTCCAGAAAGATGAGACAGATTTAGTCAATACTGTCATGGATGCTCTTGAGTGGGAAGTTCTCCAGGTGTGTTGCCAAGATATCTAATTGATATTTCTTTGCTCTGAAATTCCATCATCCCCTCTAGATACCCTTCTGATGGCACTTATTTGGCCTTCATGGACTGGCGAATTTTCTTATCTGCTTCCCTATTAGCTTTTAGCTCTTCTTAACTCCTTTGAAACAGGATTTTTATCTTACTCTACTTTGTATGTCTTGAACTTAACATGATGGCTGGCTCATTGTGAGCCCTTGGGTAGCCCTTATTAAATAGATAAGTTAGTTTCATTAAGAGAAATTGCATTAAGAGAAAGGCAAAGAGGAGGTTATTGTAGAGGGAAAAATTAAGAGATTATGATTAGAGAGCATTTGTGAAGTATAAAGTACAAGCTGGTAGGTAATTAAAGTGGAACATTAATGCAGGATGTCAAGACACACAGAATCTGCATGTTAGAAGAGTCATCACTCTGAACGAACCAAAAGCATAAGAAAGGATGGAAAGAAAGGGAACCAATCCATGTTGGAAAGTCATTAAAAGTTGAGGAGTTTCCAGTGACATCTCCAAAAATGGAGATGCTGCTATAAGACAGTATCAACCCTAAGGGATAGGAAGTTAGTGAGAAATTATAATGGGATAGTAGTTTGTATTTAAAAGAGGAAGATATTTTGCTAACATCAGAACATTAGTAACTCTCATGGAGGAGCTGCCCAGGAGCGGAGCGTGTGCTGCGCCAAACTCAGAACAGAAATGTCCTCTAAATTCTCTGTAGGTGTCCGGTTGCTTACAAATTTAAAGTTTGTTTTTGAAAAATTACACATGATGTCATCCTTCGCATTCAGTTTTAACATATCATAAAAGAACATCTCAGCATTTTCCCGTAATTAAGATATGATAGTAAAACCTGATAGTGCCCATGGCATATTCAGGCTAAGAACACTAGCAGTGAATCGGACTCTCGCAGGGCATCAAATAAGGACATTTCGCACTGAAGTGCCTACAGCTGACAGCCTTCTTGTTGCTTTGAGAGCAGTTAGTATTATTGCTTCCTTAAGGGGCCATAAAAGTAGGCTAGTTAATTCCCCCAGATAATTTTCTTGTACATTAGCCTCAGTGATGCAATATAATTGGTTATGTCAATAAAGTTGATCATTGGTTTATTATTCTTTTGGGGTGCTTAAGCTCCCAAGTCTCATTGTGACAACTACTGACACAGTATCCCTTCCTTTAAAAGAACTTCTCTATGTCCAGCCCAGGCTACACTTCTGTACCACTCCAGGGATCAGCCCTCCTGATGAATCCCTGTCTCATCTGTGAGCTCTCCTGGCTCACTCAGTTACCTGACCTGCGGCCCACATAACACCATTGAGGAAATGAAATTTTACTATCTCAGGTCAATTGGAACGCTTCCTTTTTAATTTGTTTAATTCTATACTTCAGTTTTTCTCAAAACTCACATGTTCCTATAGTGTTTGTATAATTAAAAACGAAGTGCCATTTTAAATAAAATAGTTGATATAAAAACACACTGCAAACTTGCAAGTGCTAATCAAATGCAAATGGATAGGTAATTATTATAACACCAAGTTTCAATGGTGATTTGGTAAATATTGCACAGTTTTAGATTTACTTAAAAATGTTACTCTTGTGTGACTCATTATTTTGGGAGGGAGACATTTGTCTCTGCTCTGTTGTTACAGGAATTACCTTAAACATTGGCGCACCATGGATATTAGCTGTCAGGAGGAATATAATTGTGTTCAGCCTACAAGGATATAAAACTGTCAGAAGATAACGGAACTTTTCAAGGTGATATTCCTTTAGATGGAATGAAATGTTTTGAATGGGATTTTAAGCCCAGGAAACCAGTGTACAGGATTTATTTATTTATTTATTTATGCTCTCAACCACTTTACTGCCTCTAGTCTTCTGTGTGGCTGGGTCATTGGGCTCATTTTAGAGCCCCTGTTTATTTGCTTGTTTGTACATTGGACATATATCAAGTACCAGCTGTGGGCTAGCACTTTTGAAGAATAACAGCCACAGCTTGCTTTGGAGCCACTCAAGGTTTAGCATGGGGGGGGGCAGCCAAGTGAAGCGTGATTGCAACGCAGCAGGATAGAAGGATGTACTGGGTATTGGGTAATCACAGCTGAGGAGCACACCTACTCTCAGCTCATTAAACCCTGTTTGATAGTCAGACTTTAGAATCTCAGAGGAGGGGGAAAAGCAAGCTGAACGAAAGTAAAATGCATTCATTGGGGAAATATCTTTTTCTAAAAAAGTGCAAAGGAGCCTTGAATTCAATAATGAATTTGAAATGAAGTAAAGTAAGCAATACTTACCGAGGAAACCAGGCTCATGTAACTTATAATAAACCAAAATATACCATTCTTATGTAAAATATATCTATTTTGGGTGGAAAAGCTCAGCCCAAGTCAGTTAAACAAGCATAACTGCCTACATATCCTCTCCCATTGGATCTTTAAAAGTTGAGTAAATTTCATACTTTGCATAATTCTGAAAGCTTTTCCTCTCAAGAATCATTTTCCTTCAACTTTTAGTATATAAATGTGCTTTGCTTAAGCCATTATCATGTTCTGAAAGGTTTTATTAACGATCAACACTTATTAGACTCTGCAACCATCCAAGCAAGCAAATTATTCTGTGCTTATAAGCTGAGGGCCAAAATGAAATCAGCTTTGGTGCAAAAAGATCAACATACAGGAGGCCTCAAGTAAATTTCATAAAACACAATTCTTTCTATATTGTGTTTTTGCAAGTATTTTATGGGGAATTACCTCAGGGTAATTTCATTGTTTTTTCCAGGCAAAAATCTTTCTCTTGTTTTCTTCTTAGATTACTAAGAGGGTAAAACTCAGAAATAATTTCACAAATCAGAAATAATTGAGTATTTCTCAGGTTAATGTTGCCAGAAAGCAATCGGCAGCAAATGTATGGGCCCACTGCTACCTGCTTATTAGCACTTACTAATTATTCTTAGAGGCAAATGAAAAATAGTCAGAATTAATGCTTAATGTGTGTATGTGTGTGTGAGAGAGAGAGAGAGTGAGTTTGGTAGTTGGAAAAAAAGAAGTCAGGAGTGAGAAAAACTAAAACTGCAGTTTATAATCAAGACCTTCACTGACTAGCGGAGATTGAATTGTAGAAATCCTACAAGGGTCAGAGTGTGTGTGCATAAGTAATTGGAAAACTTTATTCTAACACAGTAGAGCTGCGCACAAAATTTGCCGAGGAATTTGAAAATGTAGGCAAAGTTTCCCTACAGTTCTATAACAAACATTTTTTGAAGGGGGAACAGAAAATTGGAATTCAATATTCAATCACAAGCCCAGGGTGATTTCTTTCAGTCTTGCCTGAATCCACTAAACCCACTGTCAGGTGAAAACCACATTCAAGGGTCCACAGAGAAAGGGGCTGATATTGAAGGGCAAGGGCTTTATGTATTTAATCCATTATTGGCGGGATTGAAAAATGAAGGCAGCTTGTAAGACTGTACAACAGTGTCTAGAACCTGGAAGGGTGTGGTGGGGGAAAAGTAAAATGGAACGCAGTTTTGGAAATGCACAGTAAAAATATGGAAGCTGAGGACAGCCAATCATGTGGAAAGACTTTGAATTGAGACAGGAAAAGGAAACATGTGTGACCCCTCTCTCACAGACAGTAGTTAGTTCCCTTAGGGGTTGAATGTTCTGGAGACCCAAGACATTTAGGCAGAGAAGGGTTGTCTGCACAGTGTGGGATCAAGATGAAGAAGGCCTTGAGTGAGGCCAGAATGCAGCTGCTACTGACATGAGTTGCCGTACTCAGGACTTCCACCCTGGTCTGCTCAGGCTTCTGTCACAAAAGACCACAGACTGGTGACTTAAAGAACAGAAATTTACCCCTCACAATTTTGGAATCTTAGAAGCTGAAGATTAGGGTGCTGGAAAGAAGCCTCTTCTCTTCCATGTCGGAGGCCACCCTTTTGCTGTGCACTCACCTGACCTCTCTGTGCACGCAAGGAGGGAGCGAGTAGGCTCTCTGGTGCCTCTTCTTATGAGAGTGTTAATCCCACTATGAAGGCCTCACCCTCATGACCTCATCTAACCCTGATCACCTCCCCAAAGCTCCCATCTCCAAATAGCATATTGGTGGTTAGAGCTGCAACATGGATTTGTGGAGGGCAGAAATATTAAGTTCACAGCAACTTCCTTCCTGAGGTAACCATCCCTGAAAAGGAAATTTCAAAAGTAGGCCACTGCTAGATAAAAATCCAGAACAAACAGTTAAGTTTGAATATCAGTAAAAAAAAAAAAAAAAAGTAATGTTTTAGTATAAATAGGCGACATTTGGAACATGCATCTACATACAAAAGTATTTGTCCTTTATCTGGAATTAAAGTTTCACTGGGCAGCCTGTATTTTCATTTGCTAAATTTGGCAATTTTAGCCTCTTATTTGTGGGCCAAAAGCTTTTGCTGGTCTAACTAACCAATTATTCATCTGGACTGAGAAAAGGCTGAGATGAACAGACCCTGACAGCTGTGATCGCTCCGGCTTTATAAATCGGTGCTGGGATATTGTAATGGTCTGCTGTCACGCAGACAGTGATTTCTTGGTCTCAGGTATTGGCTGTTGATGGTGCCCGTTATTTCCTCTCTCATTTACTCTTTGGAACACTTGACAGTTTTGCTTGAAGTACATGTAACTGAAAGGCAGAATTATTTCTCTCTCATACTTAAAACTGGCTTAAGGGCCAAACCTGTGTTCCAGAAATCCTCTGTTAAGGTCACTGATAGTCTGTGCTGTGGGTGGGTGGCTCAACCAACTTCTTGCGTTTCCCCCAGAGGAGGGGGGTTTAAATTCATGTTCCAGATATCCTCCTGCATAGACTTCGAAAGTTATTAACCTTGACAGGCTTCAGCTTCCACAGCCCTCCATCTGGGGTTACAATACATCCATGATCCAGATTTTATTGATGGGATGCTAGTAACAGCAGACATCCCGATAGCCCCTACTGTGTGCCAAGCCTGGAAGAATTATTGACTTAATGTTCAGTATACACTATGGGGGTGGGTACTGTTATCTGGATTTTATAGATGTGGGAACAGAGGTACAGAGCAGTTAAGTAGTATTATAAGTACACAGAGATTGTTTGGTATATATTACTTTTATCATCATTATCATCATCATCATCATCATTTTAGTGCTTTGAAAAGGAGAACCGACAAAGCCATGATTATTTCTTTAACAATTCAGTTGGTCCCTGCAAACACTGTTGGTTTGCTGCTTAGTAATTTGGAACCTCAAATCATTCAGGTTAAATATATATATATGGAGAGAGGGAGAGAGAGAGAGAGAGAGAGCTAATGTGATCATGGCTTCATTGCCACATTCTGTCAGTTGCTTTGTCACAGTCAGGCAACTTTTGAACAAGGCAGGAAACTAGTCTCAGTCAATTTAATTATATTCAAGTTTTTACCAAGTTATTGGCATGTTGGTGTCATTCAAAGCCTGTGATGTTAAGTGGGAAGACGGGGAGAATGTGAGGTGGATAAGAAAGGTGACATTCAATTTACAGTGTCAGAAAGTCCTCTACGTTAGTGTTTCTCCTCAATGTTGAAACGCAATCCTCGTTTTCAGATTTCGTACTTCCCGTTTTATGTATAAAAAAGGGAAAACGTTATTCATTATTTTCTAAGATTCCAGCAGAAAATTGAACATTATTTCCGGAGATTTTGGCACTGGCATTTTAGGAGTCAAATTTAATATCTTTTAAAAGGCGAACTGTGACAATTATTTGGTCACACCAAGTGATTTACGTTCAACTGACGATATTAAGGAAAATCCTGTGGCCACTTTCAGGTAGGCTATAACGAAAGTACCACAGCCTGGGTCACTTAAACAACAAACATCTATTTCTCAGAGTTCTAGGGGCTGGGACGTCCAAGAGCGTGTTGGCCGATTCAGCCGCAGGTGTGGAAGAGGCAGCAGAGCTCTCTGGGTTCTCTCTTCTAAGGGCACTGATCCCATTCACAGGGCTTCACTCTCATGACCTAATCATACCCCAAAGGCACTACCTCCAAATACGCCACTCTGAGGGTTAGGTTTCAGTATATACACTTGGGGGACAGGGGGCACAAACATTTCAACTATCGCAGTAAATACATCAATGTGAATCATTGAATCATTCAATCCCAGGTAAAGAATAAAAGTTAAAGGTCGTGTATATGAACTTATTTCCTGGAGTCAGAGTCATATTTTCACTTAGTGTGCAAGCATATATGGTTCATAATACAGTAGTTGTTTCTTTAACTTAGGGTCTATAAATGGAAAAAAAAATGATAGTAGAGTTCTGAAACATCTGCTATGAAAAATGACTTATTTCGTCCCCATAATAAACCACCACCACCTATGAGCTAGTTATCACTATCCCTGTTTTATATGTTAGGAACTGACTTGGGAATTTAAATCAGTTGCCCAAATTCACTCTTGGTAAGTATTGGAGGCAAGATTTAAAGTCCCTTGGGTCTGTCTGCTCCTATGGTCATGGTCTAATCTACCATAATGCATTGCCTCTCTGGCGGAAAAGAAAGGGTTGATCACCGTCTGGCAGGAAGTGTCTAGAAGAAATGTTATTTCTACATAGATCTTGTGCTTGTAGGCGTTTGCCTGTACTCATCGCTCCCTCCACCCTCACTAGCATGGAGCAAAGAAGCAGACTCTTTTTCAAATTTCACTCTGATGTAATACATACTGAGTGGTTCTGACCACTACTCCAAAAAGGTCAGCTGGTCATTCCTAAGGCAGTACTGCTCAAGGTGGCCCAGAGACTACAGCTACTTAAACCTCTCAAGCACCAATTGAAAAGAATTTTGAGAGTAGAGATTGGCAGAAAATGAACTCCTAGGTGATGCTAAAGGAAAACTAAAAACTGAAGTTTGAGAACCATCATATGCTAAAGAGCTAAGAATGAGAGAGAGAAGCAGAGAGAGAACTGAATGATATTGCAGTAGCAATTTAAAGTGCCATTCCATTCAACATTTGTTGAGTACTTACCGTTTGCAAAATATTAAGCTGGGCTTTGTAGGATACAAACGGAAAAGATGAATGAGACATTGTTTTTGCCCTCAAAAGCAGAAGCTCCTTGGGGCGCCTGGGTGGCTCAGTCAGTTAAGCGTCCAACTCTTGATTTGGGCTCAGGTTATGATCTCGGGTCATGGGTTCAAGCCCCCTGTTGTCTCTGTGCTCAGTGGGAAGTCTGCTTGAGGATTCTCTCTCTCTCTCTCCCTCCCCCTCTAAAAATAAAAGAAAAAAAGTAGAATCTCCTTTCACATAATGCATGTCTTCATTTAATACCTTTTCTAGCAAGTAGCATGATGTCATTCACTATCTGGTCTCTTCATACTTGTTTAGTAGTCAGACTTGACTTGGTGTATGATATCATTCACCATCTGTAAGCCATTCAAAATTTCTAAATCTGGTTTCCTAATCTTTAAAACAAAGACCCACACTCTAGCTGATCGTGCATTGGAAACTATAGTATGACATAGAACATCAGGAATCATTTACTCCTAGTATTGTATTTGGCTAAACCTAAACTTCCTTAATCCCATTTAAGTAATTTCATAAGACCTATCATATTGAATGTTAAATATTTATACAAAAATATGAATGATTAAATGTTTTCACCTATTGTTTTTGAAGGTTTTCTCAGGTAGTAATTTCTGAGTGGAGACAGTAGAAATATTAAAATACAAGTCACATTCAGAGATGGATTTGAATTTTCTAGTTAGAATCTGCCCTGACAATTCAGGTATCACTCCATAAGTTTTAAGTTGGGACATTCAGGTCTCCCTTTCCTTGGCACAAGTTATTTTCAAGCACTTCCTAATGTTGATGCCTCTTATTCAGGCTTTGGTATCTTAAAAATGATAAAAATGGAGAATTATGCAGTTTCATAAATTGTCTTGAATCAATTTTTTCCACTACATGCCCTGTCTTTCTTTATATGCAGGAGTCATGCTCCAGTGATATAAATAAACATGTTAAATTAACAGTTATCATGAATACATTTTTTGATTTCATGAAGAGCTCTGCATAATGACTCATAGGCCTATCTCCCCCAACAGCTGGAAAATCAGGGATGTGTTCCCTTTTCTCTAGTACTTCGGGGGTCCAGAGATTTTACTAGGAGAAAAGAACACACATATTTAATAAACTTAGTTTTTAATTGGGAAGGAAGTATGGAACGGGGAGGCAAAAGGTTGAGAAACTTATGGAAGAATTGATTATACATGTTGGCCAATTATGGACTCAATTAGTATGTTGGTAAGGTGTGTTTTTTTTTTTTTTACCCCAGAGATAAAATGAGGTAAAGTCATTAAAAAATGAGTAACAAGCAGTTTTTAATTACACACCATGTGTACATCTGTGAATAATTACCTGGCAATTGCTGCCTAGGTGAAATGATTGACAGGAAACTACCCATGTTTCCAGGCAAAGGACACATCTTTAATATAAGTAAAGGCATGAAGACAGAGATGGAGAGCAAGGAATGGACCAGCACTCAAAATTGAGGGGCAAGATTTCCTGATCTCTAAGTCCTGGGGGTGTCCTAATTAGGATGAGGATACCTTCAGGGTCTTCTTAGGTGTGTGCCATTTGCCATTCTTGTGGGGGTAGAGGGGCAATGCCCTCCAAAGTGATACTGACTAATTGTTATGCCTGCTTGTCCAATAGAAGAAAAGTATCGGCACCAACCTCAGAACATTTCTGAGTGTCAACAGTGGTGAATGAAACAGCTATTTCCTGTGCGCCATGTAACCCTAGTGGGTCGGCTTCAGGCTTTTGTGCCCAAGTGCCCTGGATCTTAAGAAAGCCAGCTTAGGTCTTGTAGTCTATTGGGAAAGCCAGTGTAAGTCTTTTAGGCTGTTAAAAAAAAAAAAAAAAAAGAGGTAGTAAGATGGTACATTTTCATATGAAAAGCACCCTCTTGGTCAGAGGCAGCTGCAGATTTAACTGGAGAGATCTAGGCAGCATCAAATATTTATCTAACTGTTGCAGACTGAGCTCCCAGGCTTGCAGACACGTGTAGTTTGGCTGGAATGGTGTTTTGCATTTTTAGATTGAATTTGAATATCTTTGGTTGGACCATGGCTACTGTTTGCCATAATTCTGAAACTCCCTGTGTATTGATCTTTTTCCTTGGCCCACTTCATATCCTCTATAGGCATTTGTCTGTGTTCCCAGTTTTATACAGTAAGTCCTGGCAAGGCGTTCTTTCCAGATCTTGGAATATCTGCACTGATGGAAAAAAGTAAGGCATTTATTAGCTAAACCACTGGAGTCAGGGTGTCAACAAAACGACAGTCTGCAACCAGGTTGATGGCTAGTAGAACATCAAGGAGTGTGTGGGGAGGATTGACAGAGATTGATGAGGGGTGGGAGATCAGAAGCCAGACCTGAAAGATGAGGAGTCAATATGATAAATATAAGTCCAAAGGACTGGATGACTGAACCCCAAACCATGGATAAATCATGAGCAACAGATGCAGGAACCAGGGCAGGAAAGTAGGATTCTTCTGTTTTCCCTTCTCAGGCTTAAGATACACCATAAGACAAGTTGAGACTAGTTGGGACACCTGGTTAGGGCTAGTTAGCTAAGCAAATTTTTTTAAACTATTAGTCATTAATGAATTTTTTCTCCTATTTTTTTGTTTTCTATTTTTCTATTCAAGTTGCAGCATTTGAGAGTAGCTTTAGAAAGAAGGGCAGAAGTCTTAAGAGTTTTGTTTTTTAAAGATTTATTTCTTTATTTGAAAGACAGAGAGAGCAGGGGGAAGGGCTGGGGGAGAAGAAGAGGGAGAGAATCTCCAGCAGACTCTGCACTGAGCAGGGAGCCTGACATGGGGCTGGATCCCATGACTCTGAGATCATGACGTGAGCCAAAACCAAGAGTCTGACACTTAACCGACTGAGCCACCCAGGTGCTTCAAGAACTTCTTCTATTGCCTACCACATTATTCACTTAACTGTCCTTTAGTTACTTATGATTGCTCCCCTTTTGATCGTCACCCTTGTCAGCATATTTTTTAAACCCATGTTGTAACTCCTAGTATGGATTGCTTTCTTGGATCTACAGAATTGACTAGTGGTGTGCCTAGCCATGCTGCCCCTTCAGGCTAGAATGCCCGATGCATGCTCTCTGCCTTTCCTTCCTCAAGAAAACACTGAGTACTGCATTCTCGACGTTGCTTCATTTCTGCCACAGTCTTGGGAAGTAGGTATTATTATGGTGGTGACAAGATGGAATCTCAGAAAACTATAATTTTATACTAACAAATTTATACTTTTGTAAATACATTTTATAATTATAGAGAGCCCAAGGTATCACACCTCCTAATTTGGACTCTCATCTAGTTCCAAGTAGTTCGGACTTTTTGATCAACTTCCCCCTACTCCTGTGAAGTCTTTTCAAACAAAATTAATGATTCTGAACTACTAACATACTGGAATTTGTCTGTTACGGCACTTTGCGATAGCTCTGACTTACTGCGTGCTGCATCCTCCATTGCACTGTGAAAAACTTGAACGCAATGGCTGCAACTTACACATTTTCATATCCTCTATATTGTGCAAAGCCCTGGTTCCTGAGTATGGGGATTAATGACTGAGTAGATGAAATGAAAGATGTGATGGCAATGTATGTATTTGATTAATACAATTCACAGGAGGAGCCTGGCCATGGGACCCAGGCATTATTTGATTTATTTCAGGTGTTGGTCACCTAGAATTGTTACTTCTCTTGGGCTTGAAAGGTATTAATCTGAGCAAAGCTGAGATTAGAATTTGGACTGTTTACATGTCTTATAATACCAGTTGACAAGTAGGATATGATCAAAACTTATAAACAATAAATATTGGTGATCATTTTTCTTACTTTGCTCTAAATCAGCTGCATAGCCATGTTTAATATTTGCTTGGACAAACACTAATTTTTTAAAAAGCTGTTTCTACATTAAAATATTTTAGTTGGATAATCATCTGTGATTTTTTTCTCTTGTTTTTCTTTTGCTAATGTAGGATGCGTCATTATTTTTTAACTTCTGAATTTGGAAATGGATATCTAAACATTAGATATAGGCTGCATGGTATCATGGAACTAGTTCTGGACTAAGTAGGAGAAGGTCAGGGGAGTTAGGGAGGGAGGTCAGAGGCCTGAAAAGAGCAGAGGCCCCATCTCTGCTCTTACTTATTTGTTCATTCAACAAACATACAGTGAGCCTCTCTTATGTTCTGGGCATCTTTTCAATTTTGGTGCTTACACAAAGATAAATGAAGTGAGATCTTGGGGTCATCAAGTAACTTACAGATTAGTAAAGGAAACGAACAGATGGTAATTATACAGAATGATACATTATTATAATAATATAGAATAATATAGAAAATGTATAAATACATGTATACATATTTCCTATATATATGTAGGAAAAAAATATATATGGGGGGGTAAATGGAGAGGAATAAGGAGGCAAAAAAAAAAAAAAAAGCAAGAGGAAAGAATGACTGACTTACCAGCTAGAACAGTAACTCTTGAGTTGGAGTCATTTTACCTCTTTCTGTACTCTGCTTACCTGCTAAATTAATGTCTACTGAACTTCAGCAATTTTTGGTACCATTTTCATGTAGTTGATAGACCAAAGTGTTGCTTTTTATACTATTTGTTTCTTTTCAATGGACATTAAATCAGGTCACTTTTTTTTTTAATGCAATTCTCTTAAACAATAGCATCTGTGAAATCACAGGCCAGAAGAAACACTTCTTTCTAATACATTTGTATTGAATTTGGTAAAACACTGCACCCAAACTAGGAGCTTTACAGACTAGCTTTTTGAGTATTTGGCTACCTCAGCAAAATGAATTAATATCCATATAAAACAAGTACATTCTTATTAAAATCAACTTTTAGGTAGAGTGTTACTACCTAAAAGCATCCTATGTGCCACCAGTGGCATCCAACCCATCACGATGCAGAAAATTATGGACGAGATGTCTCTTCTGAAGTTTCTTCTGTCATCAGCATTTTAACTTCTATAAAAGTTTTGTTGTTTAAAAAAAAATGGCATCTTTCTATTAACTGTCAGGTAATTCAAACTCACAGAGGCCTGAAGGAAGAGAGAAACTTTTAGATTCCCTGTGCAACTTTGCTAATGTCAAAAGTTAATACAAATGATCAGAAGTCAAAGTGGGAGCTCTTCTTACCTGTAGGAATTTGGAACAGGCCGAATCTAGGAGGAGGAGGAGATTAATTTCTGCACATTTTTATTCAGAGTATGGAGGGTAGAATAAGATATTCCCTAGTCCTAACTTTGCAGGAGCTTTTCTTTTTACAGAAAACTGGTGCCTGTTATAAATATAAAGATTGACTTGAGGAGAAATAAGAGACATTAAAGTAAAAAAACAGGAAAATCATCATGGGCTTTGGAGAGGAATAATTATACTATAATTTATTTATGAGGCAATAATGATTTATTTAAAATTCCAGGAAGAAATTATGGTGGGATGTGATTTAGAGATAAAGCTACAGCACGTTAGGGAAATTTAAAGATAGTATATGTCTACCGATGAACAAGACAACAATAATTGTTGTAAAAGCATGTTGGTATTTTCTCTCATTGACTTGAGGATTAAAAACACTGCAGTTTCCATCTTATTTTCTGAAACTGAAGCCCATTTCATGGTGATTTTCGTAGCAGGCAGAATACAGGGTGGTGGTTATGTTTTGTAAAAACATATTCAGTATTGAAATTTACATTAAAAAATCATGATTCCTATTTTGTTATATAAAAGCAATATTTTTTTTCATCAAAACAAGTGCCCTCTCTAATACCCATCACCGATCTAGCCCATTCCCCACCCACCTCCATCCATCAACCATCAGCTTGTTCTGTATTGTTAAGAGTTACTTATAGTTTGTTTCCTTCTCTCCTTTTTTTTTTCTTTTCCTCTTTCCCATATGTTCATCTGTTTTGTTTCTTAAATTCCACATATGGGTGAAATCATTGTCTTTCTCTGATTGACTTATTTCACTTCGCATAATACCCTCTAGTTCCATCCATATCATTGCGAATGGCAAGATTTCATTCTTTTTGATGGCTGAATAATATTCCATTGTGTATACACAACCCATCCTCTTTATCCATTTATCAGTCAATTCAAAGAAGGAATAATGCACAAGGCTTTTGTGTTTATCAAAAAAGGATATGTGGTGAATATAAACTCCAAAGTAACTATCAAGGCAACTATATTTGCCTTTTTAATGGGTCTATTCACTCAGGTGTACTTAAGCCATAGTAAGGGAACTCCCACATCATTAGCCAAAGAATATTTCTAACAATCTGTGTCACTTTCATTCTTACATTGATTGATTTAAAAAAATAGTTTGGGGCACTTTTATGGGATGGATTTTGTCTTCCCAAAAGATATGTTGAAGTCCTGACTGCTTGTACCTCAGAATGTAATCTTATTTGAAAATAGGGCCATTAATTAGATCAAATAATTAGATATAACTAAAGAAGTAGTTGAGATGAGGTCATACTGAAGTAGGGTGGGCCCATAATCCAGTATCACTGCTGTCTTTAGAAGAGACACAGACAGAGACACACAGGAGGAGATGATGTGATGACAGAGATAGAGATTGAAGGGCTACAAACCAAGGAATGATAAGGATATGTGCAAACCACCAGAAGCTGGCAAGAGACAAGGAAAGATCCTTTCCTATAGGATCAGAAGGAGCACGTACCTGCTGACACCTTGATTTCAGACATATAGCCTCCAGAATTATGAAGCAATATTTCTGTTCTTTTAAATCACCCAGTTTGTGGTTATTTGTCATGGAAGCTAATACAGACACCAACAATGTGTCCTGGAACTGTTGGAGACATTTGAAATACATCAGTAAAAAACACAGATTTCTGCATGGGTTGTGTTTATATTCTTAAGAGGGAGGAAAAACAAGTAAGGTTTATTGCTTTCTTATGATACCTATTTTTAAAAAATTTGTTAAAACCATATTTTTTAGAGTAGTTTTAGATTTATAGAAAAATTGAGGGTAAGGTACAGAGTTCCTATATGCCCTCTACCCCCACACATGCATAGGGTCCACCATCATCAAAACATTCAAACAGAATGCTACATTTGGTATAACTGATGGACCTACATTGACACAGCATATGAACAAAGATGGCTTTATTTCTTCATTCCATATATGTTATATGGAATAATGGAATTCCATATATATAATATACATGTATATTGTGTGTGTGCATATATATATATATATATATATATATATATA
>NC_048228.1:94142480-94157201 GCF_002007445.2 Ailuropoda melanoleuca
ATATATATATATATATATATTATATATATATATATCCTTTTCTTGTCTTATTGCATTAGCTAGAATTTTCAGTATGATGTTGAAAAGTGGTGATAGGGGACATCCTTACCTTGTACCTGATCTTAGAGGGAACGTTTCAAGTTCCTTAACCTTAAGTATGATGTTAGCTGTAGGTTTTTGTAGATAGTCTTTATCAAGCTGAGAAAGTTTTTCTCCATTCCTAGTTTGCTGAAAGTCTTTATCATGAAAGGGTGTTCAATTTTGCCAAATACATTTTTCTGCATCTATTGATATTATCATGTGATTTTTCTTTTTTACTGTGTTGATGTGATGAATTACATTAATTGATTTTTGAATGTTGAACCAACCTTGCATACCTGGGATAAATCCCACTTGATCTTGGTATATAATTATTTTTGTATATTGTTAGATTCAATTTGGTAATATCTTGCATTTATATGTGTAAGACATTGATCTGAAGTTCTCTTTTCTTGTAATGCCTTTGTCTTAGGGTAATGTTGGTCTCATAGAATAAGTTAGGAAGTATGTGCTCTGTTTCTAAAATGCCTATTTTTAATGTTATTATTTTTGCTTAATTTTGCTCTGATTACTAATCTTGTTTCTCTTTTTTTATTTCCTTTTTTATAACATTCATTTCCAAAGATTTCCCTCCCTCTTCTCTTTCTTTCATTCTACCTGCATTAATCTTAACTTCCTCGTTTTTAACTAACTAATTTTGAATCAGGAAAACCCATCCCCTGGCCATACTCAGCAAAAGAAAGCCTAACCTTCTAGCTCCAGACATCGCACAGGTGTGTTCTAACTCAGAGAGATGTGGGGTGGCTTCAGTGTTCCCATAAGACCAGTGGTTGTATTTATTTGGGACTGGTTGGCTCCATGGGGTTTACTTCTTAATGATTAAGACTCCTTTCACAGAATATGCCTGTAAGTATTTGGAAATTAATTCCTGGCTTGTTAGCTTTTTTGATGGGTTTTAATAATATATATCCGTAAGAGATTTAGATTTCATATAATCAAGTTTTTTGGGTTTTTTTTATTCTTTCCCTTTCTCTCTCTATCTGGGAGGGGGGAAATAGTCACCAATGAAGATAGGAGTGCATCCATTTTCTGTCAGCTGTAAAAGAGTTTCTGTTCAGCTGGTGAGCTTGCTTGGCCAGAATATGTTTTTCAGGCATGGCTTTATACCTTGGCAGGTTGTATATCATATGCCTTAACACTTGCATCCCTCATGTCAAGGAGAGTGTTGTCTGCATGAATACAAAGTCACACTCTAATAATCTTTTTAGTTTGCATTTATTCTGTTCAGCTCAAGGCTGAATTAATTTTCTCTGAACAGCAGGAGAAATGAAAGTGTCGATGGAGCCCTACCTGGATCCATTGAGAAATGGATGAATTGTTTCCTCATAGAAATTCTTCCAGAGACAAATGTTAATATGTGCACAGAACATTCCTCACCACATACACTTATGGAAACAGGTCATGTTTAATGAGGAATTTTAAGAGATTATTTCAGAGTTAGAGTATATCAGTGTATTAGTTACCTAATGCCACATAATAAATTGCCTCAAAATTTAGTGGCTCAAAACAACATAAGTATTCATTATGTCTCTGCTTCTGTGGTTCAGGAATCCAGGAGCCTAGCTGTGCTCTTCTCACCTGGGTTCTCTCATGAGATTACAAGTCATCTCAAGGCTTGATGGTCTGAAGCTTCCTCTATCAAGGTAGCTTATTTGTACGGTCACTAAGTTGGTTCTGGCTGTTGGCAGGAGGCCTGGTTCTTCTCCATGTGGAGTTGTCCATAGAGCTGCTTGAACGTCCCCATGGATAGTGGCTGGCTTCACTCAGAGAGAAAAAAACAAGGCAGAAGCTATAGTATCTTGAATGACCTCATTTCTGTAATACCCTAGTGATGAACATACATCAGTCCTATTCAGTGTGGCAGAGGTCTGTCCAAGGCAATGGGAACAGGGGGGCTGCCTCACTGGGGTCCATGACTGTGGCAGTCCATCATAATGAACTTAGCATATCCCGGATTAAGGAAGAGGTATTAAATGGCCCTCCTTTTACAGCATGGTGAAGTCAGCCCTGAGACAGCAGGTGCTCAAGATTAGACTGATGAAAACAGGACCTAGGGACACTAAAATAGGCATCCCCCCCCAAAAAAATTCTGCTCATGTATTCTTTGCTTGCCATTTATTAAACTAAGAATATTACCTCTATAAGGAGAAAGACTTTCCTGATATCACCAAGGCAAGCTATACCTCCTCTGTTTTTCATAATACCCTTTACATAGTGCTCCCTATGATTTGTACTTGCCATTTATTATGATTTGTATTGTGATCACTTTTTCTTCCATCAAACCGCTGCGCTTCAAGCCATTGGTTTTGATAAAAAGTGACAATATTATTGAAGACTTTGCTGAGTTAATCAGCTTTGATGTTGCATGTCCCTTTCTGCTCCATCTATATGATTAATAATTGATCTGTCAAACATAATAACCAAGGTTTTCATTAAATAGCCATAACGCATTCAATGCCAATCGAAAATATGCTGATAGGGCTTAATTGTTTTTATCAAATACATCCTATCTCGTTGAGTTAAATTAAGTGCCCACTGCAGACAACACTTGAGGGTTTAGCCCAGATCAGTGCAGTGTTATCAATATGGTAGTTTTCTGTACAAAAATGCTGTTTTGTTTTCAGTTTAGCGACATACTGTGTAATACAGCCCAGTTCCATTCATTCTCTGCACATAATTTTTCAACTAAGCCCAATCCTGAAAACCAACTTCAGTCTAAAATAAAACAAAACAGAAAAGGCTTCTGGTTTAAAAAAAAGAAAAAAAAGAAAAAAGAAAACCAAAACTGTCTCATTTTCACAAAATAAATAGAATGAGAGTGGAATGTTCACCCCTAACTCTGAGTTGACAGGCCTATAGCCTACATTGTGAGGAGTTGTTATTAAAAAAGCAATAATGTCACCACTCTCATGACTGGCTATTCTAAAGGCTATATAACGACTAAAGAAAGGTTAGAACATTGAGAAAAGTCAAAACATGCAGTTTCTCTGAGTTTATTTTACTAAGACCTCAAATAGATCCAGATCTGTATCCTCTATGTAATGTGGGAGGCATTAGAGTCTTCCAATTACAGCCTTGGAGGCATTATATTCTTGATCTCCTCTCCTTATCTATACCTCTAGACATGAATTGGCCCTCTATTTGTTACTCTCATCTTTGACTGAAGGTAGACAAACAGGTAGTCATTATTTTGTACAGGACTGTATTAACTGAAACTCCTGCAGAATAAGGAATTGGTCAATATGAATTAGTTTCAATTAATGTAGTACCGGTGTTGGACAAAGAGAGGACTACCTGTAATTCTGAGTGAAAGAGGTGACTTTCTATCCATTTTACCCTGTTGAGGCTGACCAACTGAAAATATTCATATGGCTGATTTAAACATAAACACACACATTTTTAATATATTTTTCTCCAAAATTTATTTTTCCTCAACATTCATAGTCATATATTTGCTCCTCTCTTTACTTAAAATGATTTCTCCTGCCCATTCCCCTCCATCCTACTAAACTTTGTTCATACTTCAAAGTCCAAGTTAAATATAATCTCCCAGAAGCCTTTTCTTTAATTCACTCAGGAAAGCCAGTTTATCTCTCCCAGTTCTCACAGCATTTTGTGTATCTCTTACTAAGGATAAAACTCTGGCTTTTAGTGAGGCCAAGCTTTGGCTATCAGAAAGCACCACCCACCCACGGTCTCTGTGAACTGACTTCAGTTGCTACGTTCTTGGAGTTCACACACACTGTTCAGGGATGCGAAGAGATATTCAGCTATATACTTAGATTTTCATGGAGAGAGAGGCTTTGTGGAAAATAACTAGAATGAAGGGGTTTAGACATATATAGGCCTAATGGACTGGAGGGAGTAGGATAGGTAGCTGACTGAGTAGTGGCCCCCAAAGATGTTTTATCTCTGGATCCTGTGAATGTGTTATACATTCAGGGGACTTTGCAAATGTGAGGAAGGTTATGGACCATGATATGAAGAGATTATCTTGGTGGGTCCAATGCCATTGAATGAATCCTTAAAAGTACAAGAGAAAGGCAAAATAATTGGTCTGAGAGAGGTGATGTAGGAAGGATAAAACCTGTAATTGCTGCCTTTGAATTTGGAAGAGGGATCCACAAGCCAAGGAATGAAGGGAGTTTTGGGAATCTGAGGATGGCCCTCAGCTGGCAGCCAGCAAGGAAATGGGGACTTCAGTCTTACCGTGACACCAACTGAATTGAGCCAGCAACCTAAATGATCAAGGAAAAGAATGTTTCCCTAGAAAGCCCTGCCAAAACCTTGCTTTCAGCCTTGTGAGATTCTGAACAGACACTGAGCTGAGCCTGTTGGATTCTTCTGACCTGTGGAAGATATGAGACAATAAACTGGTGTTTCTTTAGCCTGCTAAATTTATGGTAATTTTTAATGGCCGCAATAGAAAACTAGTATAGGAGTAAGAGGATAAAATCCATAATAAAGAGCACTATGGGGAAAAAAAAATAGTGAGGCCCTTAAAAGAAAAGTACCATGAGTGTAAAGTCTGGCAAAGTGTGCTAGACTGAGCATCTGGGTCCAAATTAGAACCTGACAGTGGTTTCAGGCACCTTGCATAGCTGTGTACTACCATCACCTAAAGCATCTCTGCTCTCCAGTTATCAGAAGCCTGATTATCATGTGAAGAAGACACTTGTGGGACAGTGGAAATCATTATATTACCAGGGAGCACATCACTGTGCTGTGGGAATGCCCTTTGAAAAATCCTGGGTAAGCACAGGTTCAGCAGTGGCTTAGAAGAGAGGCCAAAGTGTTGTTGAGCAGCCGGCAGTACCATGGACAGTGGTTTGGATGGCATATCGTGGGCAGCTGTGAGCCAACCATCAATGCAGAAGGACTAAGAAAACCAGCAGAGCTGCATGAAGGCACTGTTTATATGTGAGCACCCTCCATGTATTGAGCTTCCCAGAGTGAATGAATGGCTTGGGAAATTCTGGGAACAAATTAGTTCTTGCTAATCATGCCCATGGGTGGTGGAGTGTTGACATGTGAGCAAGCACTGTGAATATCTGTTCTCTACATCTGCAGTCTGTTCCCCTTTCTGGGTCAGAAGCCTTTAGATACTCACTATACATAGAATGATTTCACCTTTTATCTTGGAAAAGTAGATGGACGTCAGAACTGTAGAGTGTAATTGAGCTCTTGCTTTGTAATGTCCTAAGCACATTTCATACATTAACTCATTTAATCCTTATAAGAACCCTCTGAGATAGGTGCCATCTTAACCATAGCTAAGAGCTAGCCACATTTTATAAATGAGGCAACTGAGGCATGGGGAGACTATATCATTAGCCCAGTTGCCCAGCTAGATGTGGTGGCACTGGAATTGACTCTAGACAACGTGATTCCAGACTTTATGCATCTCATAGCTGCTATGGTGGACAGAATAAAGATACTCAAAGATATCCACATCCCAAATCCCTGGAAACTATGAATATGTTATGTGACATGGCAAAAAAAGAATTAAGATTGACCTTAAAATGAAGAGTATTACCTGTGTAGGCCCAGTGTAATCATAAGAGTCCTAAAAAGTGGAAGAGAAAGGTAGTAGAAAAAGCTGGGGTGATGTGTTGTGGGATGGACTTAGCCCAAGACCTCTGGCTTTGCAGATGCAAGGAGGTGGACAGTCAGGGACTGCAGCCCGTCACGAAAAGCTAGAAAAGCCAAAGAAAGGGATTCTCTCCAGAGCCTCCAGAAAGAAACACATCCCTGCCAACACCTCCAGTGAGACTCCCATTAGACTTCTGACCTATAGAACTGTAAAATAACAATTTTGTGCCAGGTAAAGTTACTATGTTTGGGTTAATTTGATAAAGCAACAATAGGAAATTAATACATCTGCCAACTACTGTTCTCAGGGCATATAAGAGTTTCTCAGAAAGAAAACTTTCCTCATCTCCACCCATCCTCAAGACTTTGTTAAAAGTACTTGCCCCCTATGTGAAATCTTAAGATTAACATTTTACTATAGTCCCCAGTCAAATTGTCACTATTTAGAAATTATGAAACTGTTATGTCGATGGATATCTTTCCTCTGAGTTCCCACATCTGCATGACCACCACTCCCATCTACCACCCAAATATTTTCTTTGGCTATTCATACATGGTTTTAACTTTTTGTCCAAAGTACTTCTTTTCGTGATTAAGGAATTTCTTATCTTTTCTCCATATTTCTCTGCCCCAAGAAAAGATTGTGGAAGGAAAGAAATTTATTGGGCAGGATTTCTAGGACAGCAGAGCAGTGGCTTCCTCTGACTTGGAGGGAACTAACTCAACTTCCAGCCACTCTTTGGTGCCATTGGTTCTCTCCTTGTGTGTGTGTGTGTTTGTTTGTTTGTTTCTTTCTCTCTCTCTCTCTCTCTCTCTCTCTGCTCCCTCCCTCCCTCACTCCCCTTCTTTTCTTTCTTTCTTTCTTTCTTTCTTTCTTTCTTTCTTTCTTTCTTTCTTTCTTTTGTGGTGAGTGGTGGGAGGATATGTGACCTATCCTTGTTTATATACAAAAACAAATTCACTTTTTTGGTCTGGAAGTGGGTAACTCTTTGTTTTCATATGGGAACTAAGTGGTATTCATTTTTAAAGTCAGTAAAATAAGGATTTGAAAAGGGAGCATTAAAAATAGAATGTTTTAAAACTCAGCATATTAATCATACCCTGGAAGCTTTTGGCCTTGACCTGTGGTAGAGCAGAGGCTGAGACTGAATCATTCAAAGGTACTCCATAAAGACTAATTTCTAAAATTCGCTAGCCTCTTATTGCATTTTGCTCATTTACTCTGGGAAAGAGCCTGTCACCTCCAAGGAAAGCTGACTCACCCCTGAGCCATATTGCAAGCCTTTCTCAATATGCTACTTTAAACAGAGCCCAGATCAACAGAGCGAATGAGGACCTCAGGAGTCTGTTGCTTCTGACAAGTGTTTCTACAGCAAACCAGATGGCATTGTTCCCTGGAGGAACTGGTGCTTGTGTTTGTGACATGCCTGGTCTCTTGGTCTCTTAGCTTTTAAGCCCTAGGCAGACCCTTTCTCCTCATTTCAATCAAGACTTACATTTGCTTTCCAGTTACCAGCCCCCCTAAAAGCCACCAAAGAAGGCCTGATATTCTGCCCCTCAGAAATACTCCTTTAAAATTTAGAGAAGTCTAAAGGTACAACACAGAGACTAAGCCAACTGGATTATATACCTGTTTACACTGGAGATGCCCTAATACAATTGGAGACCTAGAGGGAAGTAATTTAACCACTTTGAGGCTTTTGAAATAATTGATCAAAGCGAAAGCTGTTTCCACTCTGATCCTTTATTTTTTCTGAGTTTGTCTTTCAATCTCTGTCCCACAGTGACTTTCAAAGGAATTGCTTGAATTTGTCTAAATTTGGTGTGCTAAGAGGAATAGCCAAACTCATTTTAATTTCTGAAGACAAAAGAGCATCCAATTTCTATTTTTCAGTAGTCCATGTAGAAGTCGGGTTTACTTTAAAGATAGCCAGCGTATGAAAATCCGTATTAAAATAAAAAGATCAATGAGGGTCATTGTTCACTATTAGAAAAAGTCAAACAGCAAAGGGACCTACAGTTTAATTTGCTTTGTTAAAACTCCATTTGTACCTGATACTTACAGATTTTTGTATTAAACGAGATGGAGGTGGTATGACATTTAGTGCTGTATTGTGGTGATTAAGCATTTTACTCTGAAATCACACAACTCTAAATAAAATATTTGGTTCCCAAAATGATTAGGTGTGGAAACTTGAGCAGGTTACTTAAAGTCCTTGTTCTCTAGTTTGTTCATCTACCAGTAGAGACAATAAGAACAACGATCTCATCAGATGACAGATGGATAGTGCTTGGCGTACCATCTAGCAGGGAGTAAAGACAGTAAGGAAAGCTTAGCATCGGTGTAGTTAATAATGTAAGAGTAGGTATCTACTTGGCATTCATAAGTTGCTGGGCAGGTTATTTGGCTTGAGGCAAAAAAAAAAAAAGGCTCAACTTCTGAACTACAGCAAAAGATGCTACTATTTTATTAGCCCCAATTATGTGTAGTAATAGAAGATATATATTTATGAAAATAATAACTTTTAGTTCATTTTTAGATAACTGGCTTTAATAAATTTTCCCATGCACTAAATAATTATTGTAAAGCCAAAAACAACAACAACAACAAAACAAAAACAAGAAAACCTAACCATTTATAGTCAATGGACTAAAAAAATGCTCTTCTGTCTCCCTTTACTATGCATAAGTCTACTAAAATTTCAATGTAAAATCGCATATCTATGTCAATTACTCAGTTTCTTATTTTCAGTAATACAATACTATCACTCCAGTAGACCTTCCCCCCGCCCCACAATTTCAGGGACATAAATTGCCTAAATGTGCAAATTCTTTGACATGAGAAATCAATTCTATAAACTTTAGGTACAATAATTTTGACTTTGTTAAATCTTTTTACTTTTGATTTTATATATTCTCTGGGATGGAAAGATAACATTCCTAGTCAGGGAGACCATTACCATTCTTATTCTCTGGCATTACTATTATTATTCTTATTGAAGTATAATTGACATATAATACTAGTTTCAAGTATACAACATATTGATTCAACAATTCTGTACATTTCTCAATGAGATTATTTTCAATCATTGCTACTTAGTTCTAATTCTCTTAGCATTGGATGATGAGTGGCCACTCATGCCTACCCGATGGACTGAGGTTGGATCCAGTGATTTCTGTTCCACTGATACGGTACCTAGAGTTGCAGGTGTCATGGGCTTCAAAATGTTTTAAATATAACATTATATTATAATACAACTCCCTGCCTGCTCTCATCTCCTAACCAAGTAAATTACTTTATTGGATTTTGCATTTTTTCCTTTCTTCGCATTGGAGGTCTTGCTTTTTTACTTTGTTCTTCTTTCTTTCCTTTCCTGTTCCCTCCTTCCCTCCTCCCTTCCTTCCTTCTTCCTCCCACATATCCTTACAGCTATTCAAAATATCTGAATAAGTTCCATTTTCTCTAGGGTTTTTTTTCTAACTTAGGGATACAACTCCATGCCAAAGTCATTTTGCTGACAAAGCAGAGTGATTCAAAACACAGAATTTAGAAAACTAGAGAAATTGCAAAAGTTAGTATATAAATGCCCAAATAAGTTATCCATCCATGTAATGAAGGAGTGATAAAGGATGTTTTAAAGCTCTTGGCTGTAGCAACAGAGAGACATGATCATGAGTCTCTTAAGGATTGCTAACGTTGTTTTTCCTCCTGAAAATAAATACATACAATGCAAATGCCAAAAAGAAAAGATAATTGAAACTGAATAGGTTTGTAGATGCAAGCATACAGTTAACATTTATAAGAACGCAAATAAACATGGGCATTATTTCTTATCCATTAACGGGATTTAAAATGGAAGAATTTAAATCCAATAATTAGTTCCCCACAGAATATTTTCATTTATTTATACAATTAAGAAGCATTTTTTAAGCATTTCTGATGGACTAAGTATTATAGTTGATTCTGAATCTTCCTTCCTTCTAAACCTATCATTTTCGAAAAGTATGTAAATTTGTAAATCAACACGATGAATATAGCTACAATGAATTGTAGATTCAGCAGTAACTGATCAAATATGTTGAGGAGAGATTTTCTGTATAATATGAGGATCAATTATACATAATTTCTGTAGATGGTTGTACCTGAGGATTATCCATGCTTTACTTACTTGTGTATCTTTTATATATATGAAAAGTGGACACACTAACACACACATAGAGAGGCTTTTAAGTTCAGCTTATTTATTAGTTTTAGGACCATGACACTATGACCATCACAGTTATGATACTGTCTTGTCTGTACTATGGTATAGATAATGGCAGAACATTCATTGGGCTATGCAGAGGATACTAAGATGATTAAGACACAGTCTCTATTCCAGAGAGTCCTAGTTAGGGTGAAGGGCATGCAAAGAAATAATTATGAAACAGTTTGAGGGTGTAATAGAGGCATGGACCATATATATCAGAGCCAAAGATGCATGTGATCAACTGTATTTGGGGTGATAGTGGACTTCCCAGCATAAGAGCTATTTGAACTAAGGGTTGAAATATAGTCAAGAGCCTAACAAGTAGTAGTGACCAGGTTGGACAACCGTATTTTAAGCGGAAGGAATAACCTATACAAAGCCATTGACATTCAACAAATGCTTTTTCAGCTGATGTTTTGAGCATTGGTAAACTTATCATTGACTGGGTGAGGGGCGTAAATATATTAGTAAACTAATTAATTAAGGGTGATTTGTATAATGAGAAAAGCTATAAAGAAAATAAAAGAGTAACGTTAACACAAAGTTACCGCGCCGGGGAGGACAGCTAGCACTTGCTGGTGCGATCAAGGAGCACCTTGCCGATGAGGTGACAGTTGAGACCTGAACAGGTGGAAACCAGACATGTACATGCAATAGGGGAAAGCTATAGGAATGTTTCAAGTACAGAGTCCCTGAAGAATAAATTAGCTTGGTTCATTTTATGATCAGAAAGAAAGTCAGTTTGGTTGGAGTGATTGGAATGAGTGGGAGAATGGAAAGAAGAGGGCAGAGGGTAAGTAGGAATTAGATGATATAGTGCCTATAGACCAAGGGATGAAGTTTAGGTGTAATGTGAAATCACTGGAGAACCAGAGGACTGGCATAATCTAATTATATTTTAAAAATTCACTTTGAGGGCTAATGGAAAATATATTTAGAGATGAGTAGAAGAAAAGAGAGGGTGTTGCAGAGGACCAGAAGGACAGGATGGTGGTTCAGTTCAGAATGGTAAAAGCCAAAAGCAGAATGCCTGGATTTTTGCTCTATCTATCTATCTATCTATCTATCTATCTATCTATCTATCATCTATCACATATATGTGGAATTAGATTAATTTGGATAAGTTGGCAGAGTCTAGGTTATAATTTTTTAATGGTTTGACTCCTGAAGTTTATTCTTCTGGAAATATAAAAACAAAGTGTCTTAAAGAAAAAAGAACACAGAATGATTAGGTTTGGGATATAGAACCTCACCCAGGCTGTGCTGTGGAGCAGGAATTGAGAAGAGGGAGATTGGGTCCAGCAAGACCATACAGAATCCAGTGACATCAGTGCCTGTGAGAAATGCTGAGAGTTTAAACTAAGAGACATAGGGTAAAAGTGACATGGCAAGTGTGGTTTTAAAATAATATATAATCAATATAGATTGGTGATTGATTGGATGTTGGCAAAGGAAAAATAAAGAATTCAAAATGTCATCCAGTTTTTTTGTTGTATTTATTTCCCATTAGTGGTTGGATGAGTTGATGGTACAATTAAATAAGATAAAAAATGAAAAGAAAGTGGGTCAGGCTTGAGGTGGTGATAGGACGAGTTTGTGATCTCTGGGATTTCCAAAGGGAAACGTCCATTAGGCAGAAGATGAGCAAATAGACCAGTTCATGGTTGGGAATACAGGGTGTTTATGGATGTGAGAAGGACTGTGGAAATAAGTACTCATGGTGGAAATAGAATAGAGCATGTAGTGGTCTGGGGGAAATCTATTCAGGAACCCAGCTTTGAAGAATAATTCACAACCACATAGAAACAAAAAGCATGATGGGGACATGTACTGCATGGGTGTTTTTCTAGTACTTGGTCAAGAATGTAGGCAAAACTGGAAAATAAGATGCACCTTAAAAGGCAATAATTCAGAAAGTTTGGGCAACATTGCTCAAAACTTAGATTGTTCTGGATCAAGAATCTAGGCACAAAACAGAAAAGGTTGTCATAAGTTGACAGTCAATCAACTCCTTGTCTTAGCCTGTAAGCTTGGCATCGTTTATCTCCTTTAGGGGGAAGGCAATACCTCAGCATGATCAGGCCAGGCCCTCCTGGTGGACTAAATGGGAAGACCTGGTTAGCAGAGAGGAAAAAAAGGACTGAGAAAGAGAGAGGCAGTTTCAGACAGTTCTGTTTAGATCCATATTTTTAAAAATGTGATCTCAGGGCCACCTAAAACCAAGTCACTAGTCATTTCTGGGGAAAAAAAAAAAGATGTACAATCCTTAATACTACTGAGATCTACTTTGTCAACATCTCTTAGAGTGGGCATACAGCTCCTTTGTAATCAAGACAGATACTTAGTACTCCCTAGAACATTCTTTGAGTCTGCCCCCAATTTTTACAGGTTAGTTCAAAATCGTCATTTCTTAAAGTCAAGTCTCCTAGCACCTGGAACAATTCACCTTTGGTAGATAAACAAGGCAAGTTAGGACAGCAGTCAGCTTGGTCAGAGCAAGTCTGCTCAAAATAGTTAATGCATTCACACTTAAAAAACCGAAGGGCACACACACACACAAAAATCCAAACCCTAGATATCATTTTATAGAAGAAGCAACTGAGGATGACAGTCAGAAAAGTTTGCACTGTGCCTTCCTACTGCTCTGCCATCAGAGCTGTTCACTGTGATTGTATATTGCTTATGGGTAGTCCTCTGCTTTTGTTTGCATGATAAATAAATATGTATATGGTGCTAAATGCAGTCTGTGACACCTATTAGGTATTTAATACATTGGTAGCTACTAGCTACTATCATTTCTTCTTTCTTCTTCTTTGCATTTTTCCCTCCAGTGGAAGTTGTAAGATTGGAGAGCAATTAAAGAAATTTCTGGAAGTAAAATCCTATACAAATAAGAAATCATAATAGAAACTACATAAAAGCCCCTCTCAGTTATTTTTTCCCTATCTAAGAAAGGAAAGTATAGATAAATAAAAATTGTACAGAACTGAAACATAATTTTCAAAAGTGTGTAATAATTTCAAAATGTTCTATTTGTTTTAACATGTGGACAGGGCTGGGATGAGTGTTTAAAGCAGGATGTAAGAGGTACCAGAACATTCTCTTAAGAGTCCTTATTACAGTATATGAGCTGAGTAAAAGGAGGGGCAAATGTATTACAAGGATGCCAAAGTCATTATTTGAAGAATATTGACAGTGAAGTGATAATCCAGGCATAGGGCTGCAGGGATGATGCAGTTAATCAAATGTATCAACTTTATCAACTCTGATGTGTTCTGAGATTGCGGCCCCCTAAAGTGAAGTCTAATAAACCAACCTAATATGCCTTCCAGGAGCTATAATGTGGCTCCGTTTAATAGAAAATCAGCTCAGAGGATGTTTGCACTTGGATACAGAAACTGAGAAGAAATGGAGACAGACTGAAAATCCATAAATTGGATGACTTATGGAGTCCCACGGGTGAATGAATGGAAAAGAACCAGAGCGCAGATGGGTAGATTTGCAAATACTTCATTTGCTCAGTTAAACCACTTTAACTAAAAAAAATCTCGGATTTGTCCTTTTGGTGGGGGAGTATTTTCTAAACAAGAGAGAGAAAAGAAAAACAAGGCCTTTAGAATTAGACCCTGTGACGTATTAGTGAGGTGGGTGACTGTCACCATCATGTCCCATCATCTGGTACAGGTCAAATTCAGTCTGCTGCCTGCTTTTGTAAAGTTTTACTGGCACACCGCAATGACTCCCATTCTTTCACACATTGCTTGTGCTGCTTTCATACCGCAACTGCAGAGTTGAGTAGTTACCACAGGGCAGTATGGTGGGCAAAACTTCAAATACTTGCCTTCTGGTACTTTGCAGTAAAAGTGTTGCGGGCATGATTTTGTAGACAGCCTGGCATAGACTTAAGAGTTCAAATACTCTTAAATGGACTTGAAAGGTATACCAGCTGTATACTTTGGGCAAGCTGATTCACCTTCCCTGAGATTCAGTTTTCCTCAGTGTTAAAATGGATATAATGATACCAGCCTAACATGACCTTTGTGTATTTCTAACCTAGTGCCTGGAATGTGACTTATAGATAAAACATAATATTTCATTCTTCTTCGTTTTCTCCTTTCACTTAGTGGTGGCAGGTGTTGCTTTTATCCAGAATAATCAGTGACCTGCTAACTGGTGATTTTAAAGCTTTCTAAACTTTCATGGGACGCCTGGGTGGCCCAGTTGGTTAAGCATCTGCCTTTGGTTTAGGTCATGATCCCAGGGTCCTGGGATCGAGTCCCACATCAGGCTTCCTGCTCTGCAGGGAGCTTGCTTTGCCCTTTCCCTCTGCCTCTCTGCCCTGCTTGTGCTCTCTCTCTCACTCTGTCTCAAATAAATAAATAAATAAATCTTTTTAAATAAATAAATAAATAAAATTTCAGACATACAGAAATAATTTACTCGGGGGGGAGGTTAAGATGGCGGAGGAGTAGGGGACCCCTTTTTCAGCCGGTCCCCTGAGTTGAGCTGGATAGGTAAGACCAGCAGGAACATCCACGGAATCAGCCTGAGACGCAGGAAGATACATCTGGATCTCTACAAATGAACATCTCCAGCGCTGAGTATCGAGGTACGAAGCGGGGAGCCGTGAAACCGCGCACAGATATCGGAAGCTAAACAGAAGGGGGAGGGAGCCGCCGTGTCAGGGCGCCGGGAAGCGGTAGCCACCTGCAAGGGGGAGCGGACAGACCGCGGACCCGCACGCTTGAGACAGCAGGCTGAGAAGGGAGCTCCGGGAGCG
>NC_048228.1:94162624-94315962 GCF_002007445.2 Ailuropoda melanoleuca
GAGAAACAAACTGAAGACTTCAGAGGGGAGGGTGTGGGGGAATGGGATAGACTGGTGATGGGTAGTAAGGAGGGCACGTATTGCATGGTGCACTGGGTGTTATATGCAACTAATGAAGCATCGAACTTTACATCAGAATCCGGGGATGTACTGTATGGTGATTAACATAATATAATTAAAAAAATCATTAAAAAATAAATAAATAAATAAATAAAATAAAATAAAAATTAAAAAAAATAAAAACAACAAAAAAAAGAAATAATTTACTCTCCTAATTGAATCAGTGGTTTATAATTATTTATGATGGTCCTGAATCAAGATGTTTTTTTTTTCTTTTCTCTTTGCTTGTCTTCTTTTTCTTTCCTTTTTAGCAAAATGTTTGTTTTCCTGTGAATAGACTCTCTTTACCTTGATATTGACTGCAGGGAATCTAATTCGTTTCTCCGGAAAGACCCAATATCATGAAAGCCTGGGATGTCAGGACACCTTGCTGTTGAAGCAGTACTGGGGGGGGGCATTAGGGTCTTGTTTGTTTGTTTCTTTTTTAGAGAACTCCCTCAGCCTTTTATTTTGGGTCACCCCCAGTCTGCCAGGAAAAGGAAGCTCTAAGTGGAAGCATACAGTAGACCAGGCCAGGGGTCCGAGTGAGGTGTGGATAATGAAGGGCCCAGTCAAAAGAAAAGTCTTCCTTACACTTTGATGAAGTCTGTGGACTGAGGGGCAGTGCCCTTTGATGGCAGGCTTTGTGACTCTCCCCTCAGCTTTCTGAGGGAAGCCTGACTTTCATCCTGGGCTAATTTTGAAGCAGTCCCTCTTCCTAGAAAGTTGCACTAAGGTATTTTTGAACAGCATTTTATCAGAGATCCTGTAGGTGGGCTGGCTTTATATTCCCCAGGCCTGCCCACCCCCATCATGTTTCACTTGATGAAATCATTAGACTTCTTTTCCTCTCAGACTCCCACAAACCCCTTCTCCACCCCCATCCTTCCATCCCCTCAGCTTCCGTTTTCCTACTCCTGAATCTGCCTGGAACTCACTCTCCGTATCTTCTTCACAATATCTTGGTTCTTTCTCAGCTTCTAGCTGCATACCTGGCACCTCCTGTCCCTCTTGAGTACCATCTTAAGGAAGGTTTTTATTGAGGGGGTGATTTGATTTGTGTTAAGCAGAAGTCCATCCCTCATTAGGCCCCATGTTTCTAACAGAGTAATTCAGGGATATAAATAGCACCAATAAGAAAAGCTTTGTGCTTCCCTGGCTCAATGCCAGGTGAAGGCATCTTTGTTTTCTTTGTTTTCCTTTTTCTTTCTTTTTCTTTTTTTGAATTTAATTTTTTTTCTTCCCAGAAGAGTAGATGGGGTCGGGAAGCTATCAGAACATCATGCAGGTAATTTGATATGGCTCTGACTTCAGCAACATTTCAAGTTAAATGGGGTGGTCTTTATCCCAGGAAAAGCAGGGCAACTCCTAAAAGCAGCAATAGGAAGAAAAAAAAAGCAATTTTAACGGTTGTCATCATTTATTGAGTCAGTAGACTTCTTGTGTTTATAGATGAAGCATGACTGAAGTTGCTTTTGAAAGACAGTTATGGCTTATTTAAATATCTGCCCATTAGAATGAATCCAAGAAGTTGAAAAATTTTAGTGTATAATTGCAAAATGTAAATAAGAATTGGATTAGTATGATTATAGACCAATTTGCAGGATGGCCAAAGTAGCCTGTCCTCATTCGAAACTTCTGGTCTGACATTTTAGTTATATGTTTGTGAGCAAGTCAGTTATCTGCTTGTGCCTCAATTTATACATCTTAAAGTGGGAATGATAATGGTACCTATTTCATTGGGTTGTTGTAAGGATAAAATGGGGTGATATGTGGTAATTGCTTAAAATAGTTCTGGGCCCTAGTAAGATCTACATAAATGTTATTATTTCTTCTGTTCTCTAATTCCCATTATGAATGTATTAGTCAGAATAGAATAGGCCATGCTGCACCCCCAAATTCACTCTGAAGTTTCAGTTTCATAAAGCAACAAAGGTTCCATGCGCATTCATGGCCCATATCCAGCCATGGTCATTGAGGGAGCTAAGTTCCCGTATCCACCCTGGCTGATGGCTCCTTCCCCATTTTGAAACAGCACAATCGAGAACATCCAGACAAAAAAGAACATGCTGAAAAGTCTTGCATCGACATTTAAATACTTTGGCCTGGAAAGAGAGGCTTTACTTCCATTTACTGTGCTTCAAGTTGTAAAGGGTAATTTACAGGTTAGTCAATGTCTTTGCTCCCATGAGTAAACTGCGGTATGTTAATCATGTTTATCTTTATTTCTGATCTTTTAAGAACCGTATCTTATTTTTATATCTCCCACAAGGCCTAAATACTGCTCATAGTAGGTGCTCAATAAATGCTCGTGAGAGAAAGAAGGAAGGAAGAAAAGAAGAAGGCATGCCTTATCTTTGAGAACTTCGCAGTTGAAGGAGGGCATATGCAACAGTCAGAAAATTGAAAAAACAAAAGAAAACAACATCAACAAACTCTGGGCATTAGAAAATAATTAACAGCTTTTAAAAAATGATTTCATTTTACCTGAACAGAAAACTCTGAGAATGAATATTGTTAACCAGCATGTAATATACTTGACACAGAAATAAATCTGTTGTATAAACCAGCATCTCTGAGCAGAAGAGAGGAGCAGTGGTGTTTTTGTCTGAAATTGAAGCTTAAGTTCCTTCTCTGAATATTCATCACTTCCAGATTAATGTTAAGTGTTATTTCTCTTTCAGTTCTTGTTCAATTTCACTTGACTCTTTTGTTCCATAAATGGATTACCCTTCAAAGACCAGAATTGTCTCATATCAAGAGCATGAATTAGACATTATTTTTACTCTTCCCTACTTACTTCTGAAAGAGAAGATGGATAGAAAGGTGGAAATAAGAAGAGTTAAGTAGCGATTGAAATACTGGCCCAGGATTGATCTCAGACATGCTGGCTGAGTTGCACATCTCCTTACTCAAAAGTCAAAATCTATCAAAATCAATCAAAATAGTTATTTAGACACTAGAATTCCTAATACTACCTTAGTTTGTCCCCACTTATTTACCCGTAAACTTGAAAAACTATCACAGGTGGTAAAACACCTAATCATCCAATGGAGTAAATGGAGGGGAAAAAGGAAATTAGGAGTTGTATGGTTCTCTCTATAGGAATATGGACATAACGGCAGTTTAGCATATTGGGAAAAACAAAGTTTCCAGACCTACATCATCTGGGTTCATATTTCAGCTTTCATGCTTATCAGACATGTGACTTTGTATAACTTCTTAACCTATTTCTGCTTCAGTTTATTTATGTCTCTCTTAAATAGGAGGAACAGTAATACCTGCTTTATAGGGTTAAGTGAGTTATTATATATAAAGTGCTCATTTCAGTTTCTAGAACTTAACTATTGCTCAATAAGTGTTTATTAAGATTCCTAGATGCTTAGCTATATAATCTAGACAAGTTATCACATTTTATCCTAGATTTTGGAGGTTAGGCGTTATACTCAATGCTATACCACTAAGAAAATGTGACTGGTAGAATTAAAACCGAAGAAAAATGCCGTGGGTTTTTATGGTTTATCAGGGACATTGGCGTTAATGAGAAGGGAAAGAAGGAAGTCAGGATTATTGGCTTCTGAGACCTTTATTATTATTATTATTTTAATAAGCTTTATTTTTAGAGCAAATTTAGGTTCATAGCAAAATCGAGGGCAGTTTCAGAGGATTCCCATGTATCCTGTACCCCCACACATGCACAAACTCTCCCACTGTCAACATCCTAGACCACAGTGGCACATTTGTTACAATTGATGAATCTACACTGACATATCATAATCGCCCACAGGCCACGGTTTACGTTCACTCTTGGTGTTTTTCATTCTATGGATTTGGACAAAAGTATCATGACGTGTATTTGTCACTGTGGTGTCAGAATATCTTCACTGCCTTAAAAATTCTCTGCGTTCCAGGGCACCTGGGTGGCTCAGTCAGTTAAGCATCTGACTCTGGATTTAGGCTCAGGTCATGATCTCAGGGTCCTGGGATGGAACCCCACATCAGGCTCCCCGCTCAGTGGGGAGTCTGTTTCTCCCCCTCCTTCTGCCCCTCTTCTCTCTCTCTCTCTTTCTGTCAAATAAATAAAATCTTTTTTTTTTTTAAGATTTTTTATTTATTTATTTGACAGAGATAGAGACAGCCAGCAAGAGAGGGAACACAGCGGGAGTGGGAGAGGAAGAAGCAGGCTCATAGCGGAGGAGACTGATGTGGGGATCGATCCCATAATGCCAGGATCACGCCCTGAGCCGAAGGCAGATGCTTAACCGCTTTGCCACCCAGGTGCCCCCAAATAAATAAAATCTTTAAAAAAAAATTATCTCCCTTCCACCAATCATACCTCCCTTTCCCCACCCCCAACTCCTGGCAACCAAAGGTCTTTTTACTGTCTCCATAATTTTACCTTTTCCGAAATGTCATATAATTGAAATTATATAATTAGTAGCCTTTTCCAATTGGCTTCTTTCACTTAGTAATATGCATTTAGGATTCCTTCATGTCTTTTCATGGCATAACTCATTTCTTTTAGCACTGATTAGTATTCCATTGCTTGGAAATACCACAGTTTACTCATCCATTCACCTACTGAAGGATATCTTGGTTGTTTCCAAATTTGGGCGACTGTGAATAAAGCTGTTGTGAATGTCCACATGCAGGTTTTTGTGTAGACTTCAGTTTTCATTTCACTGGACTGTAAGGTTAACAGTATGTTTAATTTTGTAAGAAATTGCCAAACTGTCTTCTAAAGTGGCTGCACCCCCTTTGCATTCCTGTTAGCAATGAATGTGAGTTCCTCTTGCTCCATGTACTTGCCAATATTTGATGTTGTCAGTGCTTTGGATTTTGGCCATTCTAATTGGGCTAAGTTTTCTAACTTTGGTTTTTTTGGGTTTTTTGTTTGTTTGTTTCACTTTTGTTTTAATTAGTAATTCCCAAATGGCTTATGATGATATCAAACATCTGTCAATGTGCTTATTTTCCTTTCATTACCTTTGTATTCTACTTCCAAACCTTTGTGGAGACTATCTTTTGTGGGGCAGTGCACATTTGTTTTTTGGCTTCCTTGCATTTCTTTTATGAGAGTACTATGAAAACTTCCTTGGGAGAACCATCCCTTCTCAACTCTCAGACTCCAAGTTTCCAACAAAGTTGACTATGTTCCTTCCCTTGTTTCAGGAACGAGTAAAGAAGAGAGGCCTGTCCAATTGGAGAATTGAGTTCTCTGGTCACCGTGATTGCTTTAGGGATAGGCAGCTGGTGACACAATGAAATTGACCTCGATGCTGTCAGGAAGACAACAGGTTTTCTTTCCTGCTGAACTTGAACTGATATAAAGTTAGGGGTTATTTTGGTGTCCTGAGACTCACTTTCCGATGTGTGGAGGGGGAGTTTCCTCCTCACTACCAAGCAATTCTCTGGACACCAGCTGGGTGTCCTACAATTCAACTCAATTCTGACACCCTCTGCCAGGAGATAGCATCAGATCCCCACAAGTTTAGGGGTTCAGTCCTACAAGACTCCCTCTCCTTCCCCCTTTAGATGCCAGTCACAAGTCCAGGGTCTCACATGTACTTCTACCTTCTAGCTGTAAATCAGAAATTCTAATAATCCCTTCCTCAGGTTCAATTAATTTGCCACAGTGACTCACCAAACTCAGAGAAACATTTTATTTACTAGTTCACCGGTTTTATTATGAATGGGTGTAACTCAGGAACAGCCAGATGGAAGGCATGCACAGGGCAAGATATGGGGGAGGGGTGTGGAGCTTCCGTGCCCTTTCCATGCACACTTCTTTATCCCAGATCATGTGTTCACCACCCTCGAAGCCCTCCTAACCCTGTCCTGGGGTCTTTATGGAGGCTTCATTACATAGGCATAACGGATGGAATCTTTGGCCACTAGTGATTGATTCAACCTCCAGCCCTTCTCCCCTCCCTGGATGGGGTGGTGACTGAAAGTTCTCACCCTCTAATCCTGTGGTTGGTTCCCCTGACAACCAGCCCCCAACCTTAGGTTCCCTGAGACCTTTTCCAAAATCACTTCACTAACATCACAAAAGACACTTTTATTGTTCTTATCACAGGAAATTCCAAGGTTTTTAGGAGCTCTGTGCCTAGAAGAAGTCTAAGACCAAATCTGATTTATAATAAATCACAATATCACAGAGCTGCTGCTGGTCAGTTTGCCACCAAGAAGTGAGAGAATAAATATTTGGAGCTCATGTATTCCAACTGTGGCATTCCGACAAGTTTATTAAGTGGTTTATGATACTTGGATTTTCATTATTGCCTTGCTTCTTACCTTTTGTCTAGAAGCCAGTGTTCCTGTCAAACCAGTGTAGTCCACAAATCCAGCCAATCAGTGTCTTTTCCATTTAAGGTAGTCAGCCTCTTTCTATAGTGTGCAGCTAAAGACCTCTGGTAAAGTGCCACACTTTATTTATTTATGGTATTATTATTTATAAATAAATAAATATATTTATTATATTATGTATATACACACATATTTATTTTTTATTTTTTTATATTTTTATATATAAATACCACATTTCAACTTTTCTCTATTTTAGAGGAGAAACAGTGTCTTAGCAGAAATCTGATTATTGCCACACTGAATAGAAAAAGTATTGTATGTGGAGCTCTTGACCAGAAAAATTGGACTTGACTTTCTCTGCTTCATTACAGAGATATCGCTCTGCATTTAGGCTTTGATTTTATTCTGGTTGCCCAATTGGTGAGATGGTCTTAAAAGTGATAAGACCCGAAGGAGATAACTAATGAGTGCTTCATAAGGAGAATACTAGACAGAAACAAGCATCCTTGCTTGTGCCATAGTTCCCAGGACTATGAAAAAATGTCCTTCGTTTAAAATGTTATTAACATGAACTATTGCAGAAGACACTCCGTCCAGGCAGTTTCCTTCAGGATGTTCTCTTGGCTAAGAGGCAACAAGCCTGGCTGGGGATAGAGGAGACAGACAGTCCTCATTTCATTAGGTATTTATGCAGTGGTTATCATGGTAGCAGCCAACTCATTACAGAACAGGACATATTGAATTATTCTGAGTCAATGAGGCTCCAGTGGTGAGATACTCCGAGGAGAAACTGGGAGTAGGGAAATAACTGTTAGAGGAGAACGTTTGCTGTGACTCAGAGGAAGAAGGAAGCCAAGAACCTTTTTGTCTTCCTCAAAGCTCATCCTGCGCCCCATCTGAGTTCCCCAAAGGTTCCCTATTCTATTTCCAGGTGAGTTGGAAACAGAAGAGTGAGCTGCTGCTTTTTTAACAGTAGAAAGTGTGCCAAGTGTATTGGATACCTCAGTAGGGAATGAAATGTTGACACAGTGATCATGGTGATACTACGCAAAAACGATTTTGCCAATACGTCTGTTTGGACCCAGAATTCCACAGGTTACAAGGAAGCAAATTCACAATCTCTATTGCAACTACTTTTGAGTCATAGAACCTCATGGCTTTTGCCATATAGTTTATGCTAAAGCCATGGATGAGTGGTGATGAAGTTGGAGTGTTAAGGAGATGGAGCATTTACCTCCGCAGATTGGCTCTTCTCCTGTCATTTATGAGGTTAGTAGTGATCCTCCGTGTTAGAACGGGTATGCATCCGGGACATTGGTATTATTTTAAAAGTCCCCCAAAGGGTGCTAGCAGAATCCAGCATTGCGCTCCACTCAGGTACCCTCTCTGTAGCACTAGTCCACATTTTTAAACATCTACTCTTGGTTTTACCAATTGGTTTTTCAGGGTTATCAGTGTAATCATTGTATTATAGGCAACTTCTTACAACTATGATTTATGCTTCAGATCCAGATCAAGATGGTGTCTTACCACTCACTGGCTGATCTCGAGGAAACAAATCAGCCCCATGACAGGTTCATGAGCTGGTACCTCCTTACCCTGAAACTGTTCTTGTAGTACATACTGAGACGTGTGCTGACACGAAAGATTTATAGCTCACTCTCTGCAGAATGCTTAAGTATGAATGTTATTAGTAACCAACTTCTCTTAATTAAACTGAGGCATTGGGCAGTACATGTGTATTCTTAGAATAGTAAACCTGTCCAAATATGAGAGCTTGCTTCATAAATCAGAACTGGGGTGCAAGACCAAATTTGGGATGGGAAAGTAATGAAGATCTAAATATGAATGTAATTCTAACAAGGAACTAGAGGATTATATAAATTGTTTACCATTTATGAGGAGCTGTCAGGGAGATCAGACTGTAAATTTAGAAACTTAATTTAAAAAGCCCAAAATGTAGTGTAGGCAAAATGCGTGGAAGATTTTTGAAGTGTATCAGTGAAAGCAATCCACTTGTTATAACTGTTGTCTTGGCCTAGAGACATTTGGAATTGTGCATTTGTGTTGTGATGCATTTTAGCCTCTGAGTGAGATAAGAAGAGACGGGTATAGTTGGTAGACCTGTGACCTGATTCATTGTCAAGCCCAAGTCTTCATAAAATGTAGGGAAGCCTTTTATGATATTTGTAAAGCGGCCAACCAACCTCTGAATAGAAGAGAGGGAGAAGAACTCCTAGTGTCAGACTTTACTGTAACCTCATAAAGCCCAGCCAGGTAGGACAAACAGGAATTTTGTGCAATTCACAGGGTTCAGGTCGAGGATCCCACAAGGTTCCTTGCATTTTGGATGCCATAAATGATGCACTCGTCTCCAGGAAGCCACCTACCATTGGTCCCATTTGGTATATAGTTTGTTTCTTTACCAATATCCAGTCAGACTTGTGTCTGTTAATTCCCTCTAATATTTGCATATTTATGATATTCTATAATTAATTATAAACTATTTTATGTTAATGTGGTCTGAATTTTCAACTAAATGCAAAGCACCCTAAGGAGGAAAAATGGTATACTCACATGTTCTGATTACTCTTCTTTCCTCTTCTCCAAATAATTGGTCCTGATAATTGTAATTGACTTGCCTTTTAATTCTGTTTATGATTCCTATGTGCAGAAATTTTAAATTTTTATGTGGGCATTTTTATTGATTTTTAAAAAAAAATCTCCTGTGATTCCTTCCATTAATTTTAAGCTTAGGCAGCATTTTTCCTCCTGAGATCAAATTAAATATTCACCCATATTTTGTTCTGTTCTGACTGATTGAGTGATTGAATTTCCATGTCTCCCTTTCTCCTCCTCCTTTCTCCTGTCCTCGCTATTATAGTTTCTAATGCTGCCTTCCATTTACTAATGCCTTCTTCTCTGCCAAATATTGCCCTAAGCATTTTGCATCTTAAACAGTCTACCAGTCAATCTTGCAGGTTGATACTATTGTTGTTTACATAAAGGTTAAATCTTGCTCAAGGTCATGAAGTAATTAATCTTATGTTTTCCAACCCAAAGCCTTTGCTCATAACTATTATGCTATCTTTTCTTGTTTGTTAGTTGTTTTTGTTCTTGTTCATTGAATTCTCTTGCAACCTTGACTGATATTTGTTTAAAAAAAAATGAACTATTTCCACATGTCTTAAATAGTATTGCGAACTCCCAATGTGGTGTAGCCCAGAATTTTGTGAGGCAGCACACATAAAGCACAGAACACATCTTCCTTCACAGAACGAATACAGCTCCCTTTGTTGTTGTTGTTTTTTCACATTGTTCCCGTTGAGTTACTTTAAATTGCAAGAAACCTGGTATCATAGCTTTCAAGTCACTTGAGTTGTCTTTCCTTCAGCTACTCCACAAACCTCATTTTCCATCCTCAGGCAGAGCACACACATAGAGGCCCCAGGATCTACTAAGTAAGCAGATTGTTCAGTGATAGATTTTTAAAAGCTATTTTGAACACAAATGCTTCCTATTTTACTTTGACACCACTAGAAACAAAGATCCTTCCACTGGGAAGAACAGCCTGTCATGACACACCTCTGACAATTCCTTGCGTTCTTCCTTTTTGTTGTTGTTGACAAGCATTAATATTGCTAGGGAGCAAGAGTTTTCAAAACCTCCACGATTAGGAGAATTAGACAAATTGCCCTGTCTCAGGTCTTGGCAGAGCTCCACTTAAGGGCATGCATCTGTCTCGATGTGTCAAGAAAATGTGCTCTGAAGCAAGGTTTGGAAACTCGCACCAGCTGGCTCGAGGGTGATGTGGGGCACTGGGGACGGTGGGAAATCTGACCTGGCCTGGAGATGGCTGCAGAAGCTACTGTGGTAACAGTGGGAGAACGTAATGAATCATTTTATGAGCAAGGGGGTCACCATGTTTGTGCCAGTTCTAGACACCACAGTGACTAGTGTAGCTCAGGCAGCAATTCTGAATCGAGAATCCTAATTAAGGTCGAGAAAGACACAGGCCATCGACAGGTTGTCAGCTCACAAGCCCAGTGCCCAGACCACAAAACCACCGGAGGCTCCCACTCTCTCTCCACCTTTTGATAGATTATAAATGCATTACATTTTTAATTCCTGCAGCGTTAAGGTAAAGAAAACCAGCATGGACAGTTAGCCTCGTAGTGGCCATGTAAGTTAAAGATTCCATTCTGGATTTTATAGTTTTGATGTGTTCACACAAACATTCCATTCCTTCCCCATTACTTATGGAGTAGAGCCGTGTTTTGTTTTTTTCCTCACTTTCTAAAAAGAGAAAAAATTATTTAAATTGCAAGATGAACATATGCAATGCAACGTTTTAGAGGAGGTTAAAAGCATTTAGAGAGTGATTGGATGTTACTTCTCAGAACTCTTGGAAGAATCTAATACAGTGATATCAATAAATTCATGTGTTTTTCCTTCCTGTTCATCTTATTTCAGTTGCTATCTCATGTAACCACGAGACTGTCTCTTTGAAGACAAACTACATGGCTTCCTAACCGTGAATTGTTCTTTCTACCCTCCCCATCCCAAACAGCAAAAAATCCCTCTTCTATTCCTCTTACGCCCTAGCCATCTCTTTCATTAACTTCTTTCTTGTTAAATCCCTAAACGGAAGTGAGAATTATTAATTTGGCCATCATGTTTGCTTTGCTAGAAGAATTAGAATTTACCTTTTTTCAATGAGATAAAAGATTGAAGATGCGGCTTCATTATACTTATGTACCTTATAATGAGGATAATTCAGGGGTGAGGTTGGATTCAGGAATTCCTAGAATGCAAACAACCTTGAACAGAATTATTGAGAGTTCCATTCAAAAGAAGCCAAAATACCAAAGTTCTCCTTTTTGCCTAACAGTGATCATCAGCCCTAACAAAGCTATGTGGGCCTTTTAAAACTCCAGTCAGTCAGTCATTCTCTGTCTTGTGTCTATGGAGAACCAGTGAGAATAACGTGAGAAATTAAAAGTCAAGTCAATGCGTTTTAAAGTAGAATGCTTGGGGCACCTGGGTGGCTCACTCGGTTAGGCGTCTGCCTTGGGCTCAGGTCATGACCCCGGGGTCCTGGGATCAAGCCCCACATTGGGCTCCCTGCTCAGTGGACAGCCTGCTTCTCCCTCTCCCCACCTCCTGTCACCCAGCTAGTGCTCCCTCTCCCTCCTTCTCTCAAATAAATAAATAAAATCTTTAAAAAAAATAAAGTAGAATGCTTATAAGTATATGGCCAAAGTGGTTCTGAGACGAGTAGGATTCAGTGGGATAGTGGGATATGTACTGGATACTGTTGCTATTTATGTAGCATAAAATGTTACTGCCTGATTTTGAGGTGACAATGGTGGGGGCCAGTTTTCTAAGGGTAGCCTTACTGATACACTAGTCCAAACTACAAAACATAAACTTAATAACATCTAGTGTGCATCAAAGACAGCAATAACCTATTGGAATTACATATTAGTGGAACTTGAAAAATAAGGTTATTTTAATGGGGCACCTGGGTGGCTCAGTCAATTGAGTGTCTGCCTTCCGGTCAGGTCCTGATCCCAAGGTCCTGGGATCAAGCCCTGCTTCAGGCTCCCTGCTCAGTAGGGAGTCTGCTTCTATCTCTGCCCCTACCCCCACTCTTTCTATTGCTCTCTCTCAAATAAATTAATAAAAACATAAACAATAAAAAAATAAAATTTTGTGTATCTGTGTCATTTTGAGTTTATGGTAAATAAAATCCCTAAACCTTCTCTTTTTTCTTCATTCTCCCCTTCATTCCTGCTTTTTTCCTTCCTTCCCTAATATGGGATGTTTACCAACAGGGTCAGCTTCATGGGTATGCAGCCCATGCCCAGGATTAGAAGGACTGATACTTATTTTAATGCTCTGCTGTCACTTTCTTGAAATTATTGATACTTTTTAAACAAGGTACCTTGCAATTTGATTTTGATAGGGGTCTAGCATATTTCGTAGCTAGATCTGTTTACCAATTTGAGTCTAAGCTAGCCTATTCACAAGCAATTGTTTTCTTGATAGCCATTCCTTTCCTCCCTGTCCACCCTTTAGCGAAGACACTTTAGGACAGGGTTTCCTCCCTTTCCAACTAGATTGAGTGAGAAAGCACATATTTAGCTCTTTACCTGACACTAATGACTCTCCCTTTAATTCATTTGGCATACAGGACTTGACTAAACTCTTTTTTTTTTTTAAAGATTTTTTATTTATTTATTAGACAGAGATAGAGACAGCCAGCGAGAGAGGGAACACAAGCAGGGGGAGTGGGAGAGGAAGAAGCAGGCTCATAGCTGAGGAGCCTGACGTGGGGCTCGATCCCATAACGCCGGGATCACGCCCTGAGCTGAAGGCAGACGCTTAACCGCTGTGCCACCCAGGNGAGAGGGAACACAAGCAGGGGGAGTGGGAGAGGAAGAAGCAGGCTCATAGCTGAGGAGCCTGACGTGGGGCTCGATCCCATAACGCCGGGATCACGCCCTGAGCCGAAGGCAGACGCTTTAACCGCTGTGCCACCCAGACGCCCCGACTAAACTCTTAATTTACCTTTTTCATCCCATCACATTCACACTCAAAAAGTCTCAACCATATCAGGTCTAAATTCTGCCTGATCTACAAATAGTCCTCTGCTCGCATCTTCTGCTTAAGCCTTTTCTAATTCCTGCTGTTCCCCCAAGTTTTATTTTTAATCTTTATAGTATTATCAGTTAACATGGGTATGTTATAAAATGTCTTACGTTTTTTAGCATCTTGAGCAAATCAGTTCACTGATTGAATCCTTCAGCTATTGAACAAAATTTACTAGACACACACTCCTTGACAAGTACTATGTTAAGAATGGCAGCAATACAAAGGAGACCAAAAACATATTTGACTTTTACCCTCATGTAATTTACAGCTTAGTAGGGGATAGAGATATTTAATAAGTGATTATTTACTTGTTAAGAATCTCATGGAAAGGGATAATTAGGAATTATGGGAGAAAGTTAGAGGGAACATAATTTGCCTCTGTCCTCTAACTACTTAAACGTCATGCTTAGTTCAAAACCCAGATAAATGGCTACCTTTTACATGTAGTCTCTTATTACTTATCTCTCTTGCTTACAGTATTTATAATCTGCTTATCCAACTCAGCCTTCTTCATTAATATTTTATTTCTTGTTTCCTCAATTAGATTGTGGTCTAGACTATGCCTCATATCCTTTTTTGTCCTTTAAGACTCAGCCCAGCTATTACCTTCTTTGAAATCCTTGCCTAACTGCCCTTTCCTCCCAACCATGAATGCAGTGTATGTTATGTGTATATGTATCTTCTCTGTGTGCTTGTTCTACTGGGGACCATATATTTTTTAAAGATTTTATTTATTTGGCAGAGACAGAAAGAGAGAGAGAGAGAGCGCAGGGGGAGTAGCAGCAGAGGGAGAGGGAGAAGCAGGCTCTTCGCTGAGCAGTGGCCTGATGAGAGGCTCCTGGGATCATGACCTGAGCCAAAGTCGGACTCTTAACCAACTGAGCCACCCAGCACACCTGGAGACCATTTTTTACTTCTGTCAGTGCTTATCCTAGCACCAGGCTCATAATAGGAGATGCTCAGCAGCTTTTGAAAGGATGAAGAAATGATTAGTTCTACTAAGTTGGCCATGCTTCTAAATTTTAAATGTTGGGGAATATTCCAAATAATGGTTGCAGAATCCTGATTTATAGGGTATGTTATTAATTATAAATACTCTAATATACAAACAAAAAGTAGGAATATTCACATGAACAGAAAACCTCAATCTTGGCTGGGCATCCGACAATATTTCCTAAAGACAAGTTATATTTCAATGACAATTATTGCATAAATGTGTTTTTATTATTTCTCTCACTACCAGCTGCATGTTTTAGAGTACCTCTGCTAAAGTGTGGGGGGTGTCCCTTCAGTTGGGTTTAGGATCATAGCTCTCTGTGAATAAAGATGTAGAAGGTAGAAGTATCCTGCATATGATCTTTGAAAGCTAGGTAATTCGGTGTCTGATGTAGGATTTGGGATACTTAGGGTTCTAATCTTGATGCATCTGGGATGGTGTTATATACCATGAATGGAATGTCAGAGAAAAGGAAGTAGAAAGCTCCAATCCCTGATCAGCATCAGAATCTTTCCTCTTTCCTCTTTGGTTTGAGGGTTGCTTTGATGAGGAGAGGAGGACACATCAGGGACAACTTATTGAGAATAAACTGTCTTTTAAGACTTTCGCTCACATACCAGCCTTTGATGGAACAATTGCCTACCACTCATAGCATGATAGATACATATGGTCAAATACAGCAGCTTAGAAGTTCAGTGTATAGAGAGGGTTCCAGTTTCTCTTAAAATTAAATAGATGCTCAATAAATAATTTTTATTTCATTGGCAGTGGCCGGCAATTGTCTCTATAAAATTTATTTTACTTTTTTTTTACATCTGAAAATGAATAATGAAGTAATGTTGATAGTAATTTTGCTTGTTTTACTTATTTATTTATGTTTTAGAGAGAGGGAGAGAGAGAGAGAGGGAGGGAGGGAGCGAGGGAAAAGGTGTGAGGGGCAGAGGGGGAGAGAGAAACCCAAACAGGCTCCACGCAGGGCACAGAGCTCTATCCCACGAACCTAAGATCAGTCTTAAGATCATGACCTGAGCCAAAATCAAGAGTCAGCTTCCCAACTGACTGAGTCACCCAGGCACCCCATTTTGGTCATTTTAATAAGGAAAAGAACTAGCTAACATATGGTGGATAGTTTTAAATATTTAAGGGGTATCACAAGGAATAGTTGTTTGGTACAATTGGACCTCAAAAGGTACAACTAAGATCAATGTATGGAAGCAACAGGAAGCTAGATTTCAAGAGAAATAAAAAAAAAAAAGACCTTTCAAATAGTCAAATACACAAGAAAAATGAAATATAGCTGATCTACAAAGTGGTGAGCTCCCCCATATTTGGAGGTATCTGGATATTAGTTATGCAAACATTTAATCGGGTTGGATGAGTTATTGAGAACTATAGGATTTTTCTAGAATAAGTCCAATTCTCAGTTTCTTCATCTTGGTTTATACAGTGGAAACTTTGGTATTTGCCTCATTGCTAAGAAAATTAACTGAGACGATGTGAGTGAATGCTTACCACCATGTCAAAAACGCACTATCTTTAATCAATGCTATTATTATTTGTAAATTAAAAAGCAGTTTCGCTTTTTCACCAAAGGCTGGAGACCCTCCTAAGTTAAATGTTCATTCCATCAATGAGGACTCATTGGCAATCATTCGTCTTAATCATCATCATGGTCCATCGTAGTGTTTCAAACTGACATTCATTACCGGTATTTCTTTCTTATGTGTCTCTATTCCATTATCTCAGCTTTGCTTTCCTTTCAACACTCTCATTTCATAAAAGTAACAGTCAATAAATTAAGCTTCTTGGAAGTTCCTTTTATGATTTCTAGAATAATGGACTTTATACACTAATACTTTTACTATATATTCAAGTACAGTTGTTTTTATGGCAAATGCTTCCTGGAATATATGTGAACTGATGAATTTTCAAGCATATTTTCCATTTTTTCCTGACAACCGCATGGCATGTTGTTTAAAGAGCAAAGAGGAAGCTTCAGATCTGCCAGAATCAATGGTTGTCACTTTCATGATACAAAGAAATATGCTACAATTCCTTCCCTTTGTTTCCACCTCATTTCAGTTGTATAAGTGGCAAAAACAATGTATGTTTGGTAATACATTTTTAAAGCCAAAAATTTGTTTTTTGAGTAATTGAAATAAACTGAGAAAGTCCTCATTATTCCATTCATTCAGTGAAGCCTGGTGGGTAGTGACTGGGGATGTGAAGCTTGAATTCCTGGGTCTCATTCTCCAGTGATTTGGGACATGAGCATGCAGCATATGCTTTCTGAACATCAGTTTCCTCATTCCTCATTTCCTCATTCCTCATTTCCTCATTCCTCAATGGAGATAAGTATAGCACCCACCTTACAGCATTGTCATGAGGAACACGTCAGTTAATACATGAAGAATACTTAGCCAGGGCTGGTACATTGTAAGTACTCAGTGCATACTTGCTATTGCTGTTGCATATTTCAGGAATATTTATTAAGTACTTATATTTGCCAAGTTCTGTGCTAAGTGTAGGATTTACTGTGTTAAGCTTTTGTTCAATGGCTATTTCTGCCCTTGGGCCGCTTGCCTTCTCCAGCCTGGTTTTTCTTTTTAAAAATGAAATAAAATGAAACTCAGTCAAGCATAGGAAATGGTCAGGCTTGCTTGGAGAAGGTCATATGTCTTGCCCTTCTACAAAAGTTCCAACCCCTTAAATTTATTCTTTTATCTTTCTTTCAAATTCCTATTTCTCTCTCATCCTAACAATCTTTCTTTTCCTTCCTTCCTTCCTTCCTTCCTTCCTTCCTTCCTTCCTTCCTTCCTTCCTTCCTTCCTTCCCTCTCTCCCCCCTTCCTTCCCTTCCTCCCCTCTCTCCCTCCCTCCCTTCTCCTCCTTCTCCTTCTCCTTCTTCAGTTTGTTTCTTCCCACTTGTTATTCCAGTAGCGAGTGTAGTGGAAAATCAATCTTTGAAGGCTGGCAGATATAGGATTGAATCTAGCATTTGCCCCTCACTGGTTGTGGGACCTGGAGCAAGCCACAGTCTCCAAGTTTGGAGGCTTGCTCTCTCTCAATCGGGGTGAAAGTCTGCTAATTGGTTATTTTGAAGATCAGTAATAATAGTTGGTGTTTAGGTCAATATATGGTATTTATTATTAATCAAGGCAATTTACTTCCTAAATTATCCAAATTTCACTTAATTATACTCTGCCTTGTCGTTTTACTAAATTTTCTTAGTGTGTATATATTGATTTGGATTTTTAGTTTCTTGAGGGCAGATTCTGTTACGGTGTGTAAATTCTTGATGACTAAAATAATTTGGGGTAAATACATAGTATAATTCAGGTTGACAAGAGCATCCTTCTATGAATTAAACAAAATTTAAAGCTTGATTACATCTTTCAAAGTTGATTTTTTTTTTTAAAGGAGAAACAGACATTTTAGACCCAAGGTCTAAATACCCTAGGAGGAAAAATATACTCACTTAACTTTATTTTCACTAAAGTATAAATGATAATGAGGGAAAAGAAAATAAAAATGAGAGCAGTGATTTGCCCTAGCTGCCCACTAACCAGGGCTAGGCAAATTGCTAAGCAGTAAACCCTTGTTTGATTTTTTTGTGTATATCATGTATCAGTATCATTCATTGTAAGTCCAATGATTGCCAGTTAACTGGCAGGCACCTTCGGGACCCTGGTGGTATGAGGATGAGTGAGCCATATTTTGTTTTTGAAATGGACAAAAGCAGGCAAGGAATTGAAATTTAACTCTGCAAAAATAATCTTACAATGTAATATTTATATGGAGGCTTCGTTCAGTGAACAAGTGTTGATTCTCTGTGCAGGGAACTCTTCTGTGTCTTGAGAGCACAATCTCAGATTCTCTCGAGTTCATGAAATCAAACCATCTGCTCATTCTGTTTCTTCTTCACTTCTCCCCTGCTCGGAACTCAGAAAGAATGGGTAAAATGAAAGCAGTTTTATAATGGGCTTTGTTCAGTATTTCAGCTATGAACATTTATCCTTCCAACATAAATCCATATTACAATTTTATTAAGATAATACATCATAATTTTGAATGCAAAAGTTAAGATGTTTTCCCGAATATAATTTATTTTGTGGAAGGCCGAGTATGTAATCCTGGCATTGTACCAAGTAGCTATTTCCTAGGACTTGTTGGTGACTGTTCTCACACTTAATAGCTACCAGTTATGGAACATTTATTATATGTCAGGTCCTGACACAACTGTTATATATATGTTGTCTTATTTAAGCATCACGTCTTTACTTTATTTCTAAAGTCAATGTTGTTGTCCTAATTTGATGCATGAGGACACTGAGGCACAGAAAGCCTAAGTAATTTCCCAAAGTCACAAAGCTGAAAAATAATTGAATTGCCATTTGATCTCAGACTTTTTACTTCAGATTTATCAAATTCTAAAGTCCGTGGCATTAAATATGCTATACAGTTCTTTTTTAAAAGTTTTTATTTAAATTCCAGTTAGGGTACCTGGGTGGCTTATTCGGTTAAGCGTTTGCCTTCGGCTCAGGTCACCATCCCAGGGTCCTGGGATCGAGTACCGCATTGGGCTCCCTGCTTGGCAGGGAGTCTGCTTCTCCTTCTACGTTTCCCTCCTGCTTGTGCACTCTCTCTCTCTCTCACACTCTCTGACTTTCTCTCTCTCTCATTCAGATAAATAAATAAAATATTTAAAATAAAAGAATAAATCCCTGTTAGTGAACATACGGTGTTATATTAGTTTCGCGTGTACAATATAGCGATTCAACAACACTTCCATACATCACCCAGTGCTCACTACAAGTGCACTCGTTAATCCCCATCACCTATTTAGCCCAGCCCCCACCCACCTCCCCTCTGGTAACTATCAGTTTGTTCTCTGTAATTAACATGCTTATAATGAACATGCTTATAAATTGTTCACAATGCTTGATTTGTAAACTCAGCTTTTAAGGTGATGGGTATGCATTAAAATTCATTTTCATTTTTTCTGAGGGCGGTTTTTCCTCAAAGGGGGATATCTTCAAAGGGGAAAAAGTACTTCAAGAATGTACATGAGTCTGATTTTGCAGTTGAGTTCTCTCTTACTAGTCATGGCAGTTACAGATTTTTAATTAAGGGCCTGATCGAAGAAAATTCCTAGTGTTATGAATATCACTCAATATTACCCTGATTTCTCTGAAATTACAGAGAAAGAAAGACAATGAGGATATTTGAAACTAAGAATATTATGATCTGGGGAGGGATAGACACATTAATTTTAATATATTTGACCCACTTTCTTCTCATTCTTCCCCAAAGACTATTCTCCTCATGCTTGAGTAACTATCTAAATGTACAATACAGACTTCTTGGTTATTTCAGGGGGGTTATATTTTTATACCAGATGCCCCATTTACATTCTTTGTATTATGTGTTCATGGTTTATTTACAAGGTGGACATAGATTTGTGTTGGAAATGTTTTCCTTTGAAAATGCATCTCAGGGCCCCCGGGTGGATCAGTCAGTTAAGCATTTGACCTCAGCTCAGGTCATGATCTCAGAGTCCTAGGATCTAGCCTCATGTCAGGCCTCCCACTCAGCAGGGAGTCTGCTTATTCTTCTCCCTCTGCCCCTCCCCTTGCCTGTGGGTGCTCTCTCTCTCCCTCTCAAATAAATAAATAAAATCTTAAAAAAAAAAAAGAAAATGCATCTCTGGAGATAAATATTTTCATCCAACAAATGTAAAATATTATTCTAAAATTACAAAGAATTTCCAGGTCACTGAAATTTTTAAACTGCAATTTGTGTGCTATTCTTGGCACTTAATATATTCAGCAATGATTATATTCATTTTCTGTGTGGATGGAGTGGGAAGGGCCATGATATGGTACTATTAACATTTGAGCTCTAAATTATATACATCTCCATTAATGAACCAGTAAATTTAGGTAATAAAATCACCAACTTATACAATCATGGTCTTATTAGATTCTAGTTCCTATTATACTAAACTGCTTATCCCACTTCAAAAGGAAAAGAGAGGCAGAATGCATGATGTTCTCTTCCTAGTCAGTGGGCCACGAGCAGAGAGTAGCCAAGACTGATTGCCATATGGATAGTAGAGCTCTAAAATTTGGGTATCCTCCTATCCAGTGCTTCTCAGAGGCTTTTGATTATCACCTAGTAAGAAAATATATTTTATATTACAATTCAGCATACACCCACACATGTATACATGTACTTACTAACTGTAGTAAGAGGTTTCAATGATAATCTTTACCCTCATGATGCGTGATGTGCTCTGATAGTGTCTGGTCTATTGTATTTTATTTTAATTCTAATTCCATTCCATTCTTTCTTATTTTATTTTTTAATTAATTAATTCATTCATTCATTAATGTTTTGAGAGAGAGAGCAAGAACAGGGGAAGAGGGGCAGAGGGAAAGAGAGACAGATAATCTTAAGCAGGCTCCACGTTAAGTGTGGAGCCCAATGCGGGACTCGATCTCAAGACCCTGAGATCATGCCCTGAGCCAAAATCAAGAGTTAGACACTTAACTGACTGAGGCACCCAGGTGCCCCTCTTCTTTTATTTTTAAGTTTCATCCTTACTCATCATTAAATTGATTTCTTGACCCATTAATGGATCACAACCTACAGTATGAAAAAACATTATGTGTAAAGAGCAGGTAATTGTAAGAAGTGAATGAACAGAAGAAAGACATGATAACAAACGTTTGGCCAAGTGTTTAGGATGGACAGACTGAAGGAGGCAGTTCTCCAAGAAAGGTAATGCAGGTCTGGACCAAATAATATGAAGAATAATGGGAGTCTACATATTTTGAACAATTGCATTTTGAATTCCCCATGAAAGACATTGCTTTAAGTGCATTCTATCATGTAAGCCCTTTAACAACCAAGTACTTGTAATAAGTATTATTTATTATCCCTGTTTCACAGTTATAAAAGCTGAAGCTTTGGAAAGACTTTTCCCACATTCACATGGCTTGTAACTGGCAAGGCCAGAATTTGAACCCAGACTTTCATTGCTAGAGCCCAAACTCTCATCCATTCCATTGCTATCTCCCTTCCATCTCAAAAATATGCTGTCTTTTTTTTTTTTAAGATTTTATTTATTTGACAGAGAGAGGGAGAGAGCACAAGTAGGCAGAGCAGCAGGCAGAGGGAGAAGGAGAGGCAGGCTCCCCGCTGAGCAGAGAGCTCAATGTGGGACTTGATCCCAGGACTCTGGGATCATGACCTGAGCCAACCTGAGCTGAAAGCAGATGCTTACCTGACTTAGCCACCCAGGCGTCCCCCCAAAATATGCTGTCTTTTACTGTGCAAAGGTCAGTACATTCTGTTATGCATCAGTAATCACATCCAAAAAAATGTTTGCACTCTCTTCCAGATTTCTCAGGAGTGGGGTCATGGAATTTTTCTCGCAAGAAAGACAGTTTGAATTTAGAATTGTGAATTACTCAAGTTGTCACTTCCCTTGAAAATCACAAAATAAACCTCCTGCAGGTCTATTATTATGCATTTCTCCACCAAGGTACTTGTTTTCATTTGTTTAGAAATATAATGAAATTTCAGGAAAACATTTCAGCAACAGATATTATTTTCTCTACAGTTTTGCACTTAATGTTGTCCTGCAGGGTGACAGGGTGAAACATAGCAGGTAAAAGAAGGTGAATATGCCCTAGAGTTGATAAATTTAGCTCAGGCTGAGTGTCATTTCTCAGGGATAAACTCTCAGCGCACTCGTTGACCTTGGTCCTTTGCTCCCTGAACGGGCTGACATGTCCTCATAAAAGCACACATGATACCAGCTTTCCTTTTCTCTCTCATTCTTCACTGTGATGTTTGAGAAAGGAAATCCAGTTTTTTTAATAACCCTGTTTCATGGCCCCTCCTGACACCGTGTAAGGTACTTGTAGACAATGTGGCTGAGTTGATTTTCCAGAGGAAAAGAAAGGCGGGTTGAGAGTTCACCATCCTTCATGTAAGAATGTTCTTTAAATGTGTACTTGGCAATTGTAAGAAGATGAGTTAGAGAGAACTTTTAAGCATTTGATTACCTTGCTGGAAACATTTACACAATTGCATAGAAGAGAATATCTATCCCATGCCACCCTATGGTAAATATAGCTTTTATTCAATAGTATTTATTATTTTAGTTTTAAAAAACAATATCTGGATAGTATTTAATCTCTTCAAGGTGTAATTCTCCATTTTATAGGAAGCTATTTAAAAAAAATCTTGATTAGAATTTTCTCAAGGCTAGTTTTAGAATAAGACATATCCAGAGTTCAATGTAGATTCTGTCACCTCTTAATGGTGTAACCTTGGACTAGGTGTTTAAGCTTTCTGCACTGAAGTGTTTTTATGAGCAACAGAGGGCAATAATACCCAAAGGGAGTACTGTGGATATTAAGTGAGATAAATAAAGCCTAAAAGAGTTCCTGGCTCAAGGTCAGCTCTCAAGAAAGATTCATTCCTTTTTCTTTGCAAACACTGCAAACTTACATATTTAGAACTCCTGTCCTTTTAAAGTTACCTAGATAAAATTCAGTTGTGAATAGATATTGTCACTTTACCACAAAACTAAAGATATTTTATTATAGCATAGATCTGGGCTATTATAATTGGAAATGACACATTTAGTTGTAGTTGGGGGTTGGTTGATGATTCTTGTAAGACATAATGGAGCTCAACTTATTTAAGAGTTCCTGCAACAGAAACTGGGAGCTCTATTCGATAGTGTCCAAGTTAGCTAAAAAATAATTTTTTCAAAAGTAATTTTTACTGTGTTATATATTCTTGTTCTGCTACATGAGTCAGGATAAGATGGAGACATTTAGTTAAATGACATTTTTTATCTCTATGCTGGAGGCCAGTTTATAGAGAATAATAACTAGAATGCCATTGTATTCAACATGTACTGAGTTATCCATTGACTTTGAGGATACAGAGAGTGTCAGTAGGGTTTGCCTTCAATATAGAATAAGAGTTTTCAGCAATGAAAAGCAGGGTGGTTGAGGAGAGTTGATCTTCGTGGGTCCCTGAATCCAGAATTCCAAATGTGGAGTGATGCTAAAAATGCATCCATGGGAGGATAAACAAATACATAAATGAATATATGTAATTCAATTAAAACACATTAATAGGCTGCATAGCAAGCAATTTACAAATAAGATATAAATAAATAAGATCAAATCAATATTTAACATGGCATGAAAAAATCTAAATAGGAACAAGGCATACAAAGGATGCAAATGATATTCTTAATGCATTCTTCTTGCATGAAATAAATTTAATGTGTCAACTTTTCTCCAAAGTAGTTTTCTTTCTTTTGGACACATTTGCAGGCTCATCTTGTGCTTTTGTTATGTTCACACGGCACAGTGACTTTAAGTGTGTTTTTCTGTACTATCAGAAGGTACCAGACAACTGTGTTCTGGCTTAGTGCTGATGTGACCTTGGCTATGGTATGCCTAGGGAAGCCATCATAAGCAGCAAAGCAAAGCATTAGATTTTCATGCTTCTTGGGTTTTAACCTCATAAAAGATACTTTATATGAAACAGCGTTAAATCAGTTGATCCTTTAGAATCTTTGATGTAGGACTTTAAGTTAGGGAAGGAAGAAACGCTAAAAAATATAGGCTCGTATGAGCAGGAGCAAAAGTTGATGAGTAGTAGCATTTATTTATTGACTCAGTCATTCTATAGGTCTTTACTGAGCACTTGCCATATGCAAAAAGAGTAGGATTCTCACGTCAGAATGTAAGCATACTTTAAGAAGGTATGACATTACAGACAGAGGACTGCCTTTGAATTATTCCAGCTTGGGATGTATCATCTGCATGTTGGAAAAAGATCACCATTTCTTTGGTTGAATACAAGATGAAGTCATTGGCTTGTCTGTGGGTGCCAAGAGGTGGAATAAATACACATGATTAAAAAATAGAATTATACTCAGGACTAGAAAATGTTCATATTCTGTGAGGTCCCACAAATTGAGACGACATGGGTGGGCAGCAGAGTTACCTTCCTCTCTCAGGCTCACTCACTCTTGGTCATTCACGTTTTGAGTAGAATGGTGTATTAAAGAATCTGCCAATCTCAATCTCTTACTTTTGGTCTCTCCCTCCTCTTTTCTTTCTCCCTCCTTGATTGCCTCTCTCAGTCACATACGTGGAAACAAGCAAATATGTGTTTGTTTGCATGTCTGTTTGCCTGAATATAAAAGAGTCTGGGCTTTAGAAGAAGACAGACCTCGTAGAACCTAGAGGTACTCATGTTTAGCCAACATGAACCCTAAGAAGCCATCCATTAGCTAGTATGAACAAATAGGCGAACTTTTCTTGCCTTTAAAATGTGATAACAATGTTAAACTTGTGGAAGTTGTCTGGAAGAATTCTCATGTGAATATACATAAACCTCTAGTTTAGTGTTTGGCAAACAGTGATGTATAATATGCAGCATACAATTTTGGAAACAAGTAGAGTCAAAAAGAGTAGTACCAAGAAAAGAATAAGAGATTCTTCCGTGGAAAGTATCTTCTGAACAGTTTCCAAAGATGGAGAGGAGCTGGATAGGTGGTCAAGGCAGAGAATGGCAGCTATGGCCGAGGAAGGAGTAACTGCAAAGGCATAAAGACACCAGAGAAGAGAGTGTATTTATGGAATTCAATGCTGAAAGTAATAGGGGGCAGAGGAGTTAAGCCAGGCCAGATCATAAAGGGTCTTGAAATCTGTGCAGTCTTTAGAAATTGACATTTGAGAGAGATTACTATTACGTTCCTTGGCAGACTCCAGGGTTTTTCAGACATGCCAAACTGCTTGACTAAAGTCCAGGATAGCATCCAGTAAAACACCTATAAGGCACAGGTAAGCTCCTTTCAGCTAAAGTGATTTGCTAGTGCATAATACAGGTTATGACTAGGAGACTACGTTAGACTTAGTTTATGGAGTAGACTTTATTAAACTAAAGAAAAAGTAGGCAAAAACCTCTCTGGGTATGCACCTGATTGATTCTTTTTAATGAAGGTAACCATAAAACTAATGTTTTAGGAAAGAAAGTATGCTCCATAAATAATAAATTCTATTGCTATTATCAAAATCATTAATGATAATGGGGTAATCATAAAGTAAAAATATAATACAATAGTATTTTAATTAACCTAATTAAGTCTACAGTGGTTAAAACCTCAAAGTGTTTCAATTGAGTCTAATTTCTGAAGAAACTAACATATTAATATGAGATAATTATAATCTTAGCACTTCAAATGTCATGAATTCAAGGGTTAGAGAAAAATGTGTTATTAAAGAAAGTAGTAATTTGATAAAATGAATAATCAAAATTAAAGAAATAACTTTGAAGTCTTCTAAAAATTTTAAGATTTTGATAAATTACTAATCAGAGACTTATATAATTCACCTCTGAGTTATATTTCCAGAAATGGCTTTGGGCAGCATTTCAAATAATTTTGAGTGCATTAAGTAATTTTAGGATTTTGGTTTTTAGTCAGTGTGCAAGCCATGTCTAATGTTTCTACTTTGATATCCAAATTTTTCAAGGATTTTTGAATTATTTTCAGCCAGAGGACATTCATAAGCAAACACAATAGGCCCAATTCTGTGAGAGACAAACTCAAAAATTTCAGTGGTTTGACCAAATAGAATATATTTTTTTAACTTATCTACAGTCCAAAATTATACCCAATTAAATAGCTCTCCTCCAAGTGGTAGCTCAGAGACCCAAGCTCCTTCTATTTTATGACTCCACCGTCTTGGTGAAGTGATTGTCAGGGCCACTCTAGAGGTCATCTGCATTGGAAGAGCTCGTGCAGGAGATTTTTATGGGACTACTTGAAAGTGGAATACATCATAGCTGCTCACATACCCTTGGCTGGAATTCAGTAATGTGGTCACTGCTAAAGTCTGGTAAATGTACTCTAGCTCCATGCCCAGAAGGAAGGAAAGGCAGGGCTGGTGGAGAGCTTGCCAGTACCAGCTACTCATTCAGAGGAAGGAAAGGAACTCAAGCTCATGGAACCTACCCATGCCACGTGGGGCTGATAGGCATGTTTGCTCACATGACTTCATTTCATCTTCACTACAAACTAACAAAGTAAGCACCAGCCCAAGAAACTGTTTTGTGGCACTTAAAACATTGAAAGACAAGAATCTAGTTTACTGTCTATTGGATCATTTCATCTTGAGGTCTAATAGCAGCGTGGGCTTTGTAGCCCAACTGGCTTGATTTGCAACCCCAGTTCTTCTGTTTACTATTTGTGTGACATTTAGTATATTAACCTACATAAGTTTTAATATTTTTGTTGGCAAAGTTAGAATATTCATATTCATTTTTCATTTTTCCTGGCACAAAATGCTCAATAATTGGAAACTAGCGTTTATTTTTTCTAATCATATAATTTATGGTCTCTTTCACACTAGCAAAGCCACATGTACCTATTCTGTCATTAACTAATGAAATAAAATTGGCTTGCTACAAACTAACATGAAGATTGTGATACAAATATGCTTGGGGCGCCTGGCTGGCTCAGTTGGTAGAGTATGCAACTCTTGATCTTGGGGTTGTGAGTTCAAGCCCCACATTGGGAGTAGAGTTTACTTTCAAAAGAAATTAAAAAATAAAATGTACTTTAAATATTTGACAGTGAGTATCAGTCTAGGACAACGAGTCTAGAGACTGTATGATGGTAGTCCCTTGTGGAAATGACGATTATATTTTGTACATGATGGAAAACTCAACTTATGCCTAAATACCTGCTAAGAAACAAGCTCTGGGAAAAAGAAACGAAAGCAAATTATTGGACATTATTCTCTTCCAATCTCCAGATTGTTCCTTAGTGACAAGAAACCAGAAGGAGAAATATTTTCTTTCTTAGGTTCTTGAGAATCTGACCTCTAATGTAGACAGTGTCGGCTTTAATTCAAAACAGAATAAGTGATTTTTGCCCTAAACTTGTCTATCTCAAGACTTCTGAATCATCTTGGACTCTTAATTCAACAAACGTTAGAGCCCTAGCTTCTTCTCTTATTTCTACTTATTTCAGGTTGCTCATAATTCAAACCTCATGGCTATCAGTCACCTCCATGACTCACCTCCCTGCAGTCAGCTTGAGGGCAATACCAGCTCTACCACAGGCGCCAGACTAAGTATAAAACATTTACTGGTCATGAAGTGTTTATCAGTCTTATGCACAAAGAGTGAGATTATTTTAAAAGATACATAGACAAGCTTTTTTTTTAACCATCCTATTTAATGGCATGTATATACGTCCTATCATTCTATTAGTTCATGGGTATTATTACTTAAAGCAATGCTATGTAAAGAGTGAATTGATATGAAACAGATTTTTAAAAAGTTATTAGGTTAATAGCAGTAGAGGTAATTCTCAGATTCTCATAAATGACAAAAATCTAAGGTAGAAATACTGGAAATGCTGGTAAGACAGACACAGGAAAAGGAGCATGAGGTGACTGGACATAAGCTTTATTCTGTTTTAGAGACACTTCTTTTCTATTCTGTCCTCAAACCCAGTCTTACCTTCTGTTATTCTCCATTTATTTTATTTATTTCCTTAAGTTGGTATTCTGCTTTTGACTCGTGGTTTGAGCATTCACTTTCAACAACTAAAGACAATCGGTCTCCTTCAAATCTTGTTTCCTCTTTCTCTAATTTTTTATCTTCTACTAAGATTACAGAACTTTATTTTATTTATTGTCCCATTTTAAATTAAAGGCTTCCTGAAGGTCTCCTAAAAGTAAAAAAAGGATCTGTTCCCTCAAAAGATGGAAACCACCTTCTTTTCAAATGTCCCTGTAACCTTGACAAGACTGGCTATTTTTAGAACTACACACACACACACACACACACACACACACACACACGTTCATTAGACTATTTAAATATATAAATAATGTAGACAACATTAACATTCTCTAGTCCCCATACAGTGAAGCTGCAAATTAAAAGCAAAGCCGGAAAGGAAAAAGCCAGTATAACCTGGAGATTTAAAAATCCCTTCCTAAAGACACACAGATCAAATGGAAATGAAAGCAATATGGTAAATTTCTAGCAAGTCATAATTTTAAAGACTCAAATGTAACTTCATCAAATCGGTTGTGGAGCACATGGCTATTTTATATTCATGAAGAGGACAGTTTCGGCCAGTAAGCTATGCCTCCACTCTGTTTTATTCCGTAGAATTTTTCTTCTGTGCCATCAAGTACATTAGTGATGGGGCATTACTTCAGAGAGTGGTCACTATTACCTCTAGAATTTTCTTTCAAGCCACTGATACCCATTTGGGAAGTGTTGATGGTAGTGCTTTCTTGATCTTCTTAAAAATTGTTCATAGAACGTTTTCGATCGACAAAATGAAAGCATTTGAAGCAGCAACTGAACTCAGCTCTTAGAATACCACTAATGCATGTAACTCAACAGGAGTGATACATGCCTAAGCATGTGCAGGCCTCTGAAGGGCCCCTATTTCAGGACTCCAGCCTGGCTGATGACCATTGGATTTTGATCAAAATGGAGCTTAGTGTATTAACAGATGCATATGTTCACCCTTTGATGAAGGCATCTATTATTCAAAGAAGTGTTAAAGGGGTACCTGGGTGGCTCAGTCAGTTAAGCGTCTGACTCTTGATTTTGGCTCAGGTCATGATCTCAGGGTCCTAAGATAGAGCCCCACAATGGGCTCCAAGCTCAGCACAGAATCTGCTGGTGATTCTCTCTCTCTCTCTCTCTTTCCTTCTCCCTCTGAACCTCCCCCAGCTTGCGCAGGGGCTCATGCTCTCTTTCATAAATGAATGAATAAATGAATGAATGAATAAATATTTTCAAAGAAGTGTTACCAGTTGAAATAACCTTAAAGAATTGTGTCTTAGGACACTGGAGTGGCTCATTCATTTAAGCATCTGCCTTCAGCTCAGGTCATAATCTCAGGGTCCTGGGATCGACCCCTGCATCAGGGCCTCTGCTCGGTGGGGAGTCTGCTTCTCCCTTTCACTCTCCCTCTGTGCTCTCTCTCTCTCAAATAAATAAGTAAAATCCTAAAAAAAAAAAGAATTGTGTCTTAGAATTGATGAAATACAGATTTAGGTAGTATGGGATCCAATTAGGCACTGCTCCAGGGAAATTCATCGACTTAAATATTCACATTAATAGAATGTGAAAAATCAAATGAATTAAGCATCTAGACTCAAACTGTTAAAAAGGAAACAAACCTAAGGAAAGAAGAGGGATACAATTTAATAGGAGAAAAAACATAAATCAGTGATTTAGAAATCAGAAAAATAGTGAACTAACAAATACAAAAAAAACCCCAGTTCTTTGGGGGAAATATATATAAATATAAAATCTATAAAATATAAATAGATAGCTAAATTACTTAAGGAAGCAAAGAGGGCAGCATGAAGACTGAAAACAAGAAATGGTAATGGAGAGATAGCTACCGATAATGGAGAAATGAAAACAAATTAGGTTTCCCTCAATTTGCGAAGTGGGGGTAATGAATTCATGCCAATCCATAGGACTTACGTGGATTAGAGTTAATATATTTAAAGCTCCTCGTCCTGTGCCTGACACGCAGGAGGCATTCAATTCATGACAATTACTATTGCTGCTGGTAGTCTAAGTTTAGCGTTAGTTTCACTATTAACACGACCGCTGTTACTAGTACTACCACCATTATTTTTACAACTAAACAGTGGTGCTGATAGCAACTTGTCCAGGATGCTCTTGGAACATCTGAAATGGATGCCTAATCCAGCTGGAGAAGGCAGAGAAGGTTTACCAAAGAGATGAAAATCAAGCTGAATTTGGAGTCCAAGAACGGAAGGCACAAAGGCCCAGAAAGAGGAGAGATCCCAGTGGACCCATATATTTTTCAAAACTGTTAATATATAAAATATACACAGGCTTAAAAGGAAGAAGATAAGAAATTAAGTGACTGCCTGAATTAGAATGCAGACATTAAGACATTAGGACCCATTTTGACAAAATTGTTTTATTGGCTTATCTACATGACAGCCCATACACATTTTCAAAATGGCATCCCCTGGGTGTGTGCTTTAAATTTCTTTCACCCTAGAGTTTGAGCACCATACAGGATAAAAAAAAAAAAGCCATAGTAAATGTACTTTAAACTCTTTAGGTAGGACAAACTAAGGTTTGCTGATGTATCTGAAAAAAAGAAAAAGAAAAAGAAAAAGCAGATTTTGGTAAAATAATATCAAAGTGGTCATAATACAGGCACCGCCAACGCACATATTTGCCAGAATTTTGGACAAATATCAGGCTCTTTTAGGAATAGGTGGAGGTGGTTTAGGGTACAAGCATGTGCTTATAAGTAATCTTTAAAGTGGAAGAATCTCTAGCAATTAAGACGTGAGATATGGCGGTTTGTTATAGGAATTACTGACCTAGTTCTAGATTCAAATTCTTTTTCTGCATCTATTTTCCTTATGTATAATAGCTATCTATCTATCTATCTATCTATATATCTAAAACATATTGTAGTAAAGTTACTTTATATATCTAAATTTCAGTTTCTGTATCAGGAAAACATGCGATGTACATATTCTAGAAGTTTGGTGAGATAATCAGGTGTCGTTATAAGCAAAACACCCAGCACAGTGCTGGATAGAAGTTGTTAAGATTATTACAGTCGCTTCCCTTTTGCTAAATAGTTTTGCATGTGTTTGGACACTCCCCATTAAATCTTAAACTTTCCAGAGTTCACAATCTCTGGATTTTCTTTCAGGGCAGTTACACCTCTTGTGCCCCTGGGCACCTTCCAACTCTGGGCAATCAGTGGCACTTCTGAAAGCCAGATGAGTTTTAATTTAACCCGCCGGCTCAACATTGCCTGCCTTCTCCCACGCACGTTCTGCAGTGAAACCAATGGATATGTGCCTCTGCTGGGTGTACCACTTGCATAATATCTTGGCAAGATAATACCGGTGCACCTGCTGCTTATTTATTTGGAGGTTTTGTTTACTGTTTTTATATGTGTAAGATAAAGAGCCAAACCATTAAGACTTGGGGAAAAAAGCAACTGTAGCCCGTATGTTTTCATTTCTGCATTTAATTGTGCTTTCTTCTGAACAACTGTGATCAGGTCTGCATGGGTGTGTGGGCACGCTGGTAATTTGCACATATGTTAAAACAGCTGGGGCTGCTCTCGCCCAGATGCGTCCTCTGTGAACCTCTTCGTGCCCACTGCTGGCAACCTCTCCTGTTTATGAACTTCATATTACCACATTCTCATTACCATCATTCACCTGTCATCTCTGAGGGCTGGGACAAACCTTAAAAAGTGAGACGAATGGAGGTAATACTTGGAGGGGGTTATAAATGAGCTGAACTAAGAGTATGGAGGGCTGGCTCAAGCTGCCAAGCAGTACTTGAGTCTTGAAGTGACCTTGCTGGCTTGAATATTTGGAAAGAGTGTGTGAGTCTGGATGACTTTTCTGAGACATAGGAGACATAATAGAGTATAATGCTTCAGAGAAAGGGGTGTGGAGTCAGACTTGGGTTGGAATCCAAGTTCAGTCACTTAATAATCAACATGCCTTCAACCAAATAATTTATATTCTTGGTCTTCACTTTCTTTCCATATAAAATTGGAGCCATGGAACCTACTCTGTAAGCACTGTCGGGGGGGACTGATGTGATGTAAGAAAAGTGCTCAATTCCTGGCATGTAGTAAGTGCTGGATAAATAATATAATAGCGATGATGATGATGATGATGACAATGATGATGGTAAAATAATACATTTGGCTATTTAGGAAACAGTAAATCTGTTTTACTCTGAATTAAAGCTGCTGACCCAGTGACAGACATGGAGATCCACTTCCACAAAGCACTGAAGATTAACCATGGTTTATTGAGTTCTGTGTACTTCCCTCCTCATGGTTCCTAGGCTATCCAGAATACAGCTCTAGGCACCTCTCCTCCCTTTTTAGTCTTATTTCCTACTTCTTTCCCTAATACACATTCGATGCTCAAGTTAAATTACATAATCCACTAATCACTATTGTCTCCTTTGCCCACCTTAATACCTCCAGCACCTAGACTCATTCCTGACATATATCAGGGAATCAGCATATTTGACTGACGTTTCCATATATTCCAGACATTTTGCCTATATCCAGGCACTTCAGGAGACTTCAAATGCCACTTTAGCCCTATTTCTTTTTTTATTTTATTTTTACTCTAGTGTAGTTGACATACACTGTTTTATCAGTTTCAGGTGTATGGTACAGTGACTCGACACTTCCATACAGTGCTCAGTGCTTACTTATCATGAGTGTGGTCTTAATCCCCACTCCCTTTTCTCCTATCCCCCCACCCACCTCCCTTTTGGCAACCCTCAGTTTGTTCTCCGTAGTTAAGAGCCTGTTTTTTGTTGTTGTTGTTGGTTTTTTGTTTTTTGTTTTTTTTGGTTTGTCTGTTTTCCCTTCGTTCATTTGTTTTGTTTCTTAAATTTTGCATACGAGTGAAATCATATGGTATTTATCTTTCTCTGACTGACTTCTTTTCATCAAAACCTTTCCATCTCTTCCTGTTTCACCTATAGACTCTTAGCTCCAAGCACCACCTCCTGCCCCTGCCCCCCCCACACACGCACACACCCTACATCTATTTTTTTCTGAGAAGCTGAGATTGAGATTCCCCAAACTACATTCCCCAGACTCCATTGCCAGCCAATTTCTGGGTAGGGTTGACCCTTGGGGAGCACTGGTGAGGGATTGGAAGTTGGGGAGACTGGACTTTTTTCTAGCCTCTAGGTTGGACCTCGCTCTCCATAAGAGGGAGAAAACTTTGGCTTCAGCCCCTAACTTCTGTGGACACTTTCTGACCCAGCTTTACTCCCCCTGAGGTGGGAGGAGTCCCAGACAGCCACCACCCAGTCCTTCCAGCACCCAGCTGTGCCCCTCTGGGTGGCCTGAGAAAATGGCCAAGCCTTTCTGTGGTCCAGTACCTGCAGTGCCTTGGCCCCCTCTGTGAGACATCCGACCACCATTTCTTCTGTCAGCCTGGGGGATGGTAACTGCTTCTTAGAGCTTTGGACCTCTGCGTCATATCAGCATGGTATAGAAGACCTTATGGTCTTCTGTAGCTCTCAGCACCAGAGTAACCAATGCCCGGGATCTAATCCCCTCCGTCTGAGGCACCAGTCACGGCTTCTGTTTTCCTGACTGGACCCTGACTGATGCAATGTCTTTCTGAGCTGTTCTCAAATGCCACCTCCTTTCCTGACCCCACAATGGATATTTCCTGCCTTTAACCCCTCAGAGCGCTTATTTTTATGTCACTTACTGAATTTCATCTCCTTTGCTTTGTACAAAAAAAAACCTTTCTTAGTCTTTGAAAATGTATCCTAAGAACTTCATGAACCCTCAGATTCAGACAATACCACCAATTTTTTTTTAAACTTTTATACTTTCTATTCAGCTCCCACACTAGCACGGATTGTTATCAATTTTTGAAGAGGGCTGTATCCTTTTCAAACAGCAAAATTCCCCTGCCTTTTACTCTCAAGTGTCATTATGTCGAAATAGTCCAAAACAGTTGAGCTTACTCACTGGCTGAGTTGTTGAGAATGTCAGCCATTAATGCATGTTGTTACAAAATATGTTGGTGAACGTACAGATTCCACTGGAGTTTGTATTTGTCTGCCAGCATACCAAAGTACCACAAAATGGGTGTCTTAGCAGAAATTTATTTTCTCACAATTCGGGAGGCTGGAAGTCTGAGATTATTAAGGTGTTAGCCGTGGTTTCTTCTGAGGGCTGTGGGAAGAATCTGCGTCTATCTTAGTTTGGTGGTTACTTGCAATCTTTGACATATCTAGGCAAGAAGTGGTGTCCCCTTCATCTTCACATGATGCTCTTCCTGTGTGTGTAATGTGTCCAAATTTGCCCTCTATTTATAAGGGCACCAGTCATATTGGATTAGACACTCACTCTGCTCTGGTATAACCTCATTTTAACTTTGCTCATCGTATCCGCGACAACCCTCTTTCTCAATAAGAGCGTATTCTGAGTTGCTGAGGGTGAAGACTTCAACATAAGAATTTTAGGAAATACATTTCTACCTGTCATGAAGTTACTTATAAAAAAAAGTTGAAACCATGGCTAATGAATTCATGCAAGTCTGCTAAATTATAATACCACTTGAATTATATCTTTCTTCTCCCTGGGAACCTAGGTTTTAAAGTATTGTAGTATCATTTCTCACTCATGTCTCTCTTCCCAGGGAGAATATTTGTCAACTCGAAAGCTGCATAGCCGTACTTGTAATGGCTGTAATATATGCCGTTTATTATTAAGTACTAGTCTGTCTCCCCGTCTGGTTTATAAACTGTTTGGGAGTAAGAATCAGGTGTTTCTTCCCCACTGGTACCTAGAAAAATGTAGGGCTTTATGAGACCCCGTGACTGATCACTCAAGTGCATGTGATGGAGAGCTCACTCCTTATACTTAGCATTGTGGTAACTACAAATGTGAGTTCCTTCCTCATTCATTTTCCAGTTACATTAGACTATTTGGGAGGAACCAAAAAATACTGTTTTTAGAATTCTAGCCTCTCTCCTATAATCTCTCATACCATTTATAAATTTTACTTACCTTTGCTTTCCCTAGCTCTAAGCATCTGGCTGCCTCTAGCACATGTTAATTATGTCTGTTTGTACACATTAGAAACTCCAAATAGCATTAATTTATATGAATTAGTGTTATATATTTTTATCATGTACACTAAGGTCAGCAGTAGGCTGAAGCAGGCCGCTTTGGAGGACCTGAGCTCCTTTTTCTTTTTGCTCTGCAAGGATTAGCATATATTTCCATTCGCGAACTCTGGCCCTTACAGATAGAGTCTAAGAAGCAGGAAAGAGGAGGGGCGCCTGGGTGGTTCAGTCCTTAAGCATCTGCCTTTGGCTCAGGGTGTGATGCCAGTGGTCTGGGATCGAGCCCCACATCAGGCTCCTCTGCTGGGAGCCTGCTTCTTCCTCTCCCACTCCCCCTGCTTGTGTTTCCTCTCTCTCTGGCTGTCTCTCTCCCTGTCAAATAAATAAATAAAATCTTTAAAAAAAAAAAAAAGAAGCAGGAAAGAGGAATAGAGGGAAGGCCAGAGGGCCCCTTTTCCACATAGCCTCCTCTAAAGAGTTTCCCCAGATGCCCCACTCAATGACTTCCTTTTAGATCTCATTGGCCATTCCTAGTTTCATTAGAGAATGGAAAAACATTGGCATCTTGCTGGTCTCAATAAATCAGGGTTCTGTTCTTAAAGTAGAAGCAAGAATAGATATTGAGTTGGTAATTAGCTGTTTCTGTCACAGTGACTCTAAGAGATAATTAATAAATGTTTATTGTCCATAATTGAATTCCATTGATATGACTTTTAAAAATTATAATACGGAATGCCAGCTTCCTGTACTGACAGTTGTCATACCATTGAGTCATCGGGGAGGTCCCTGGGGAGCCTGGCAGTTCCTTACTGACTTGCACAAATGTGACATTACACAGTGTGGAGATAGTCTGATGTATTATCGCTGCAGTTTGTCTTCAAAAGTCCCGTATGTCTGTAAGGCTGCATTTGTGGGTCCCTTGACGTTCCAGTCAGAAAGTGTGACTGTACCCCAGAAGCCAGTGTCTGCCTTTCTGTTTTTTTCAGCAGACCTAAATCTCTTAATCCACCCTCCGATGGTGGCTTTAGGTCCTCTTATCCAGCTCACTGGGTCATTTCGAGGATCAGCAAGAAAAGGATTCAAGGTCTTTTTTGGGCAAGTTAAAGAAATCTTGCTGCATATGAATTAAAGCCAGTATCCTTGCATGGGTAGTTAAAAACTAGGGTCTCGTAGTAAGAGCTATCACATATTTAATTGTGGGACGTTCATTAGATCTTAGCATAATGTAGAAGGCTACCAGCTTAAGTTAGACATGATTTACATTCAAGAAATATATAACAAGAAGTCCAGATCCTTTTTATTAATATGAATTGGGCTAGAGGCCAGGAAAATGTGGGAAGAAGGCTAACAGAACTCCAAATAACTCATCCTCTCTTCGTATTTTTTGGTTCCATTCTTTATTTCATCGTATGCATAGTTTCTAAGACTAGAAATCTTAACATTTTCTTCTTTCTCTTGGCTTATATCCAGTCATCAGCCTGCATTGATTCTATCCCTAGATACTGCTCAGTGTTGCTTTTCTTTGTTTCCACTACTGTCTTGAATCCATCATTTTTGTCTAACTAATCTCCTTGATGCCAGTCTCTCTCCAGACCAATCCAGACTTCACACTGTGGCCAACATTAATTTAAAAATAGTTTTTGTTTTTCCTAATGTTCATTGTGGCACGAGAGGCCTTTTTGCAATCTGGAGCTCAAGGCTCAAGTATAACTATCTTCCCATTCTTCCTTCCTTTCTTCCTTCCTTCCTTCCTTCCTTCCTTCCTTCCTTCCTTCCTTCCTCCCTCCCTCCCTCCCTCCCTCCCTTAGAGAGAATGTGAGTTGGGATGGGGTGCAGAGGGAGAGAGAGAATCTTAAGCAGGCTCCATGCTCAATGCAAACCTGACACAGACAAGATCTCACAACCCTGAGGTTATGACCTGAGTCAAAATCAAGAGTCTGACACTTAACTGACCGAGCCACCTGGGCACCCCATCCTCTCATCTCTTTACCCTTCTGTATATGTGACTGCTGCTCCAATGATTCCAAATGTCTTTGAGGTTCCCTAAAATTCTTTGCTGTTCCCACATCTTTGCTTAATATATGCTATTCTTTCTACCTTGAGAATCCTTCCCCCTTTGTCCTAGCTAGTAGAAGAATTCTAAGTGGATATCTAGCTTCACACGAAATGTCACTTCTCGTTGAAGCTTTTATTAATTTTCTGAAGCAGAAATTAGACACATGTTTCCTCCATGTTCTTATCCCAATTTATATTCCAGTCATTTATTTAGAATTCTGTCTACTCCTCACCATCCTGTGAGGTTCTTAAGGGTAGGGACTTTGTTTTACTCATCTCTTTATATCCTTTTCCTCTCTAGGACCCAATACAGTGCCTAACACATAGGGTACTCTGGAAATGATTACTGAATAGATATGAAACAATAATGGATGTCACTGATGCACAAATCAATTGCTTTAGGTGCATATTGTAGGAGATGGTACTGATGTGGATATAAAACATGAAGAACCATATTATACAAATAGTTGCCACTTTGGAGTACTTGTATGCCAGGCTTAAGGCTAAGCGGTAAACATATTCCTATTTTTGAAAGCTTCAAATGATTCTTTGGTATTTTTATCTCCATCTTCTGCATTGTGATTCAGGTCATACAGCTAGTAACTAGAATTATGACTTTCCCTTACATTTGTCTGAATTAAAGCTTATGCTCCTCTCACCTATGTTCTGGTGGCTCACTGACAACCTATGGGCAGGTTTGGGAATGAGCAGGGACCTGAGTGTGAGAAGACAGATGGAGGACTTCCCAAATACCTAGGCTCCTAGGGGCAGGTGGAAGGGGAGTCCTATGTTCATCCTTCTCAAGATGTGAGGGCTTTTCCATCTACATTAGCCACTTAGTCTTTTGAGGAGTGGATAGTGCATGTGAGTGTTCATTTCTGAACCCTGATTCATGACTTAATTTGCTGAAGAAGGACCGCTCTGGTCAGCTTGCTACTTTCCGTTTGAGCATATCTCTGCAGTCATCAGTCAATCGCATAAAACAGCAATGTAAAAAAAAAAGGTTTATGAAAATAAAATGAACTACAACCTACTTGCAAAAGAGTATAATGAGGTAAAATTTGGTAGAGGGGCATGATCTTAGGTTCAGGTAATTCTTGGCATATTCTCAATTTTTAACCCATAGATAAATATATGACGATAATACTTTTATCATCAAGTTAGGATACTAGATAAAAACACTTAAGGTCTTGTGGGTATTAATTGTTCAGTAAAACATATTTGATCATCCTATTTCTTATCCTCCTCCTTCTTCTTCTTTTATTTCAGAAGTTTTAGTTGATACCCTCAGTTGATTAAAGATGTGAAAGCATGTTGTGTGATCTTCCTATCTCTGTAAACCCGTAACCTCCTTCTTTACCTGCCATATGTCTTCTCATCTGAAGTCCAGGTCCTAATATTTCCCAAGACACATTTCAAGTTATTTTGCTTTGTTCTTCTCTTCTTATCCATTTTTCCTACTCAAAATCATCTTTTCCCTCCTCTAAGCTCCTGTAACTTTTGAACTAAACTGTTCTTATAGCTGTTGGTATATTCTATGTAACTCTCCCATTCTCAAATTTGAGTATGCTTTCTGAATTTTCGCTGTATATTTAGTAGTTTCTCATTAAATTTTCAATTGTTAAATGATGGACAGGGCTACCTGGTAATTTAGCATTTTGTGAATTTTACTGCCTTTCATATTTATTATTCCATTCGGTTCTCATATAAGGATATCTATAATGAAAATAAAAACATTCTCAATTTGGAGATAGAAAGAACCCCAGAGAGCTTAAACAGCATGACAAAATTCACACAGCAGTGTAGTTACAGATCTTAAATAAAAATTAGATTTTCCAAATTTTCTTTCTGATGCACATCCCATTATCCTATCTGTCCTATCTGGAGAAATACTTCCAACATATAGAAAGTACAAAGCATGAAGAAGTCACCTTGAGTTTGGATCAATATTTAGCATATTGATGACCCTACCAATATATACCAATATCCTGTGGGAAAATGCATCTATCTTTAACGTAATTTAATAATTATTAGCATTACAAAATCATGGCCCTACAAAAACATCCTTTGAGGTGAAAACTGGTTATTTTAACATCTCTTATTCATTGAATCACACATATTTAAAATATCAGACCAACCAACAAAGAAGTAATGTTTTTAAAATCCAGTAAAATCTAGCTGACATTAATGAGAAATTACAATTTCAAATGCATTACCCTTGTAAGATAAATCAAAGGTAACAGTAATTAAGATAATTGCAAAAGATATTTTGGGTTCTCTGTATTTGCGCAAGTGTTGAGAGGTGGAATATAAATGTGAAAGTATTTTTGTTCACTTTGGTATCTTGAGCTTGAAATAATTTTTAGACCATGACATTTTTTCATACTAAGTCAAAATCTGAAATTTGTTGATGCAGTGTTGTCTCTGTGTGTGCACGTATCCTCAAATTTTGGAACAAAATACTGGTTAGAGTTTTGTTGTTGGTGGTCTTATATAAAATATGAAGTTTACTACATGATTTTTTTCTTTTACTTTCCTTTTGTGTCAGTTAGAACACTTTACTCTTTTCTTCTTGATACACATAAGCACAGGTGATTCATTATTTGCTTCTGATATTAAAAGTCATCAAGCCATTATTAAATCCCCAAATATAACAGGTCATTTGACTGGAAGAATTTCAGCATGAATGATTATTGGAGGTACACAATTAACACTCTTGTAGATAGAAGTGGTTTCTAGAATCTCTCCAAAGCGAGGTGGTGGAGCCATTTAGATGTAATGTGCACATAAGTTCATTCTTAGTAACGGCTCTTTAATATCAGTGGTGAATGGCTTATGCACCTCTGTAAATTAAATGTTAATAATAGCCACTTAAACTCTAATCATTCTTTCTGACTCTTCTAGAATTGCTTCTATGCTTTAATAATACTTCACTCTTACGTATCCTGGGGCTCACCACCTTTTCAAAATAAGTATATTAAGGCTTTGAAGTATTTCATTTGCATACAAAAATGACTCATCCAGAGTTGGCTTCATGGTGAATAAGCTAGCTGCTAGTATGACTGTATGACTAAGAGGGGTGGAAGAGGGATATAAGGAGATAGAGAGGAAGGAAAAGACTTTAGATCCACAGGTGACCTGAGGACTGTTCACTCAGTTGAATAGTTTCAAGGGAAGTCCCAGGATTCTGTCACACTGGCCAGGTGTAGCCACATGTTAATTTCTAAACTAATCATTGTCATAGAGTTCTCATTAACCATCCGTGGGTCATATGTTCAGCCTTCTAGCCAAGAAATGGGTCTTCGTCATAAATAAACAGTGTGATAAGTTGTGTGTTGTTCCAAAAAGCCAGGATGGGTTCTTTAATAAAAAAGTGCATATATATATATATATATATATATATATATATACAAAACGAAACTAAAAAAAGCAAACTGATTTGAGGCAGGCTGACAGAAAGGATTAAATGATGTAATGCATGTGAAATAATTCATACGACTCGTAATGGATAGTAAATTGCTCAATTAATGACACCTATTATCATAATTTTCTTGGTGATGATAGTAAATAATATAATTGCCTTAACATTTGCTTTTTTAATGCTGCTGGTCCAATTTTTCTGGCAGAATACACGCGTGCATCAAACTGGCTTATTCCCCAAAATGAGGACTACCGGGGGAACCATCGCTGTCTGTCGAGTTTAAATGATCAAACTGAAAAGGACAAGTCTTATGAGTTGTTACTGAGATTATTTTTGAAGGATAGAGGAACATGAAATAAAATTCTGGAAGTTTCTATTAGGGTTTGGTGTTAGGAAATGGTCAGACAGACTTTCCCGAAGTAGTGGTGGCTGAGGAGATTGTAGTTCTTTCTATCTCCCCTTTTTCCTGTCTTTAATGTGTTCTCTCCGTAACCCCCTCTTTCTTTCCTTCTTATTAGAGAAGGATGCTAAAAGAGAAACCATCATTTTCTAGTGCCTGTTGTCCATGGTGGACAATGGGGGGCATACAGACACTTTGCTCTTCTTTATGTACCCACCAATCTTCTAAAAGGTCCTGATGATATTGAAACTCCCCTAATGAGAAAGGGTTATTTCCTTACTAATCTGTATTTCCTCAACTTGCTCCAGTGCATGTAACTAATAAGTGTGCAATCCAGGCTCTCGCTGTGGCAAAGGAGAACACTCCATGTAATGAGGTCTATTATTTTTCCCCCCATGCAATTTAATAGACCAGTAACTTTAATACCAAAAAAAAAAAAGTTTCTAAGACAAATCAAAATGTCGTTCTAATTGTATCACTTGTTTTCTCTTTCCAGCACTGATTTTCCCCCCTCTTAATTATGTAGTATAATCCATTTAGCAGCCATAAGAACAAGCCCTCATCATTCATTTGTGGAGGCATCCATTTACACATTCCACTGCCACATGCAGTTCTCTACTTGTTGCCTGAAGCTTTACAGGGGATTACAGAAATTAAAGCGTGCTATTCTCTGTGAATAATCATAAAAACAAATATGCCCAAATTTATTCACCTTTTTAAAGGATGAGCATCAAGTTAATCAGTGAAATAGAAAAACCATGAGAGACTCTTAACTCTAGGAAACAAACTGAGGGGAGGGAGGGTGGGGGGATGTGGTAGCTGGGTGATGGACATTAAGGAGGGCACGTGATTGATGAGCACTGGGTGTTATATGCAACTGATAAATTAATGAACACTACCTCTGAAACTAATGATGTACTATAAGTTAGCTAAGTGAATTTAATTGAAAAGAAACCCAGTGAAGTAAATAAGCCCCAAATGGTTTCTTTGTTGATGCATTCAATAAAAATAATCTTAGGTGGTATGTTACCATTGTTAAGACATTAGCACTACCACAGTGTCCCATGCATGAGAGCTATATTTCGTGAGTTCCCCAATAAAATAAAATGTCTCTTCAAGCTGCAAAAGCAGTTGCTTCACATTAACACGGTACACTCACTGCAGAAATAACTAAGGTTATTTGGTATAAAGTATTAAGTTTATCTAGCTTTCAGTAATTTGGAGTCTCTGATTTTGTAAAATGAGCTGTATTTGTGAATATTTAATTTTCAGAACTTTGATCTATAATAGGCACTTATGTATTTATGGATACACTTTAAATTTTAATAAGGCTCAATTGCAGAAACAGCCATGGTCCATTTGCTGCAGGGGCCTTTAATCAGAGTGATGATAAACATGGAGATCCAATAATCTGGAAATCAGATGCAGAGTTCATTTTACAATTACAATATCCTAGTGGGGCATGACCTTAAGGTCAGGACATTGTGCATCAGGCAACACCAAGTGAAAGAAAGGTCAATTTAGACCCCTGTGAAGTATCATTGGAAGCCCATTTACATTTGCATTATTTGCTTATTTTTAGAATATACATAAATGAGCTCACCAGGGGAGAAAACAAATTGCTATGTACAAAGAGAGAATCAAATATTCTCAAAGGAGCATCACCCAATTAATAAGGGAAAAGTCAAAATAAAATGAAATCTACAAGTAAAGGCATAAATCAAATAGGAGAAAAAAACACACAAAAAAACAAAGAAACTAAGTAAAAAATTATCCCCTGTGGAAGAAAACTGCTGGTTTTCTTTCTGCAAACTTAGATATTACTTGTTTGGGGGAATGGAAGAAAGAGTGGTATTTTTCACTCATATGTGGAATTTAAGAAACAAAGGAGCAAAAGGGGGGGAAAGAGAGAGAGAGAAGCAAACCAAGAAACATACTGAACTATAGAGAACAAAGAGATGGTTACCAGAGGGGAGATGGTAGTGAGGGGGGATGGGTTAAATAGGTGAAGATGGTTAAGGAGTGTGCTTGTCCTGATGAGCACTTGGTGATGTATGGAAGTGTTGAATCACTATATTATATACCTGAAACTAGTATTACACCATATGTTAACTGGAATTTAAATAAAAATGTAAAAAGGGAGGGAAGGAAGGAAGGAAGAGAAGGAAGGGAGAGAGGGAGGGAGAGGTACGGGAAGAAGGAGGGAAGGGAAAGAAGGAAGAAAGGAAGGAAGTGAAAAGAGAGGAGAAGAAATGAAAGGAAAGGGAAAGAAAAGCATTTAAAGAGTAGATGTATTAGTAGAAATGGGTCATAGGAAACGAATTTTAGTCCCAACTTTGCCCCGATCTGTTATGGAACCTTGGACAATTGAGATATATATATATATATATATTTCAAGTTCTTGCTTTTCTATGAATAAAATGGAGTCAGTACTCTCTCTGCTTATCCTGCAAGGATATGGTCCACATTGTTCCTTCTCTTCCTTAAAGACCCAGTAAGTCACCACATTTTCTGTGAAGTGACTTTCATGGCAGAGCCATTGTTTCTTCTCTTGTCCCTTGAATGCTGTTGAGACCTCCATTACATTACATGATGCATATTTGGGTCATTCCCCTACTGTACTCTCTGAACTCAAGGGACAGCTGTCAATTAGTTCTCAAATAAATAGGTTTGAGTAAGTAGTATATATACCTTCATGGAGAATATATATACTTCAAATTACCACTGTCTGCCACCGAGCTTGGCAAATGGTGGGTCTGCAAAATATATTTGAAGACTTTTTGTTGAAGTGCTTTGAAACTGTATAGAACTAAGCAATTCCGTGTCCTCACTCACACTGAAAAATTTGGATGGAATGAACTTTGAGTTCCCTTCTAGCACTCTTAAAAGTAGGTAATAATTATTATTATAACTATTTCTCATCATTTATTTGCTGATGATTCTGTACCACATAGTGTTCCAATGCTTTATAGTCATTCCATTTAGCCTTAAATAGACCTATTTAGGTAGCTTTTATGATCCTACTTTTTATAGATGGGAAAACAGAGGTTTAGAAAACTTGATTGTCTTGTCAAGGCGGATGGTAGAGTGTATATGGAAATTAAGGACCCCTTGATTAAAAAGCCCATGTTCTCATCCAGTAGGTGAAAAGAGGCAGAGAAAGATCTGGATGCATGTGGGTGCAAAGTAATTTTATTGCCTCAACGAAATACATTACACAGAATGACAAAGGTTTAGGAAGTTGTATCATCAAAGAATAAATGGCTGAAGTGCAAACTGCTTATACCACTCACAAACTGCTTACTTCTTTTTGATCATCACAGTTTTAACAAGTCTACATAAGCTTTGCTTCACATTCTTATTAATTTATTGTAATGGCATGGCTGTACACAGGCAAGAGATCATTGTTTTCTCTTAATCACCACTTTTGATTGTGGCATCTAAATAGATGGCATTGATGTCCTTAGTCTTTGTACCTAGGTATTTCTTTTTAATATCACCTAATCAAGTGGCACTCCCTAATGAGGCTAACGATGTACGGTTTGCCTTACTTTAATAAAACTGAATCCTGAAAAATGCAGACTGCACATCATGTCAGGTAACAAGCATAGTGCCTGCAACTGTCCAAGCTAAGGCTGATGTGTAGCACTGCCCTTGGATGCAGTGCATGGTGGTTTATGGGAAGTTCCTGGTCACGGGTGCTTCTGGCCACAGCACACCTCTCCAATCACCTTTTAAAATCTGAAGGCATCAGAACCACTTTCCCTTCATACCAGCTTCTATTCAGACTCCCAGTCAGGAACCTCAGCCTCATTGTCAGCAGCACTGGCCTCCTTCCCCTCATCCCAGACTCCTGGGTCCACCTCTCCATTTCTGGTCCAGCATCTGACCACTTGCGTTTTGAAGAATCTCCACTCCTTCCTTCATAACTTCTTTTTCTCCCCCCACCTGTGTTTTATTGACATATAATTGACATATAACATTGTCTTGGCTTAAGGTGTACAGCATAGTGATTTGATATATGTATATAATGTGAACTACTTGCCACAGGAAGTTTAGTTAACATCCATCACTCGCATAGGTACAAAGCTCCTTTTTTTCTTGGATGAGGACTTTTCGGATTTACTCTCTTAGCCACTTTCAACTATACAATATTGTTAACTATACCAGGCTGTGCATTACATCCCTAGGACTTATAACTAGATATTTGTACCTTGTGATCACCTTCATCATTTCCCCCACTTCCCTACCTCCCTACCTTGTTCTTCTATAATTAAAAAAACCCAGGAAGGCAACTGGACTCCCCATGTCCTGACGGTGTCAGTTTAAGTCATTTGGGAAACATCTGACATTGGATTCAAAATTGGGAACTGGAACGAAGGTGCCTACGAGGCTCCACCATCTCAGGGACGTCCTCAGAGTAAACCACATATACAGTCAGCCAGGGTGTGGAGCGACTGGGACCTGAGTAGTGGACTTGAGTCCACTTGGAACCAGTTTCCCACTCTCCATTCCATGACACCAGGATACATTGTTGTCTCTATTTTTCTGATTTCAAGATGCAAACCCTTGATTATCAGGAAGCTTAAAAGAAGAGAATTTTTCACAAAAGCACTATTGAAATATTATTGGAGTCATAAGTTTTTAAACAGGACATATCTACTTATTTTTCTTTTTTTTAAAGTGATCTCTACACCCAGCGTGGGGCCCAAACTCACAACCCTGGGAGCAAGAGTTGCATTCTCCACCAACTGAGCCAGCCAGGAACCTGCTATACAGGATGTTTTTCTATAACCATATGAAAAACTAAGTATACATGGTGACCGTTTTCAATTTTATTTGTATTTTTTCCCTAATATTGCGTTTTACTCTCCTGATCTTTCTTGACATCCCAATGAGTGTGAAATAATGTGATTCTTGTAATATCCATGGTGCAACTAGCCAAGGTAATTACATTGGTGTTGTCACAGTCTAATTTGCTGTACATTTGTGTACGTTTCCTGTCCTGTATATTGAATCTAGGAAGGTCTGTTACTATAGATCACTAAAATTTCCATCAGCAAGGCATTCCTAAATATTTATCTAGGGTAAAAATAATAACAACAGTCACGTGGTCAAATGTATGTAGGCAGTGCTGTGTATTAGAGCCACTAGTAGCAGATCTGCAATGCACACATTTATCTTTAAAGTGGTGGTAAGTGCTGCAGGAAAGAACTATGTCTCATGTAGCTGAAACCAGAATTGTTCTTGACAATTTTTTAATATTGTTTTGAATAGTATCTACTGACATATTATAGAATTAGTGTTCTGTGGAAGACCCTTGGCATAAACTGCCCTATAGAGTTATTTCAAGGTGACTGGCAGTTTGGGAAAACAGAAATGGCAAGCATTTCTGAAACCTTCTGCGAGAAAGAAAGCACACCACCTCATCTGGGAGGAAGCTAGCCAACCTCAGGAAGTTTGACATTATTCCCTTGTGAACCAGGAGACAGAAGACTTGAGTCCATATCCCATCTCTGATACACATCAACTATGGGAACAGGGGCGAGTCATTTAACTCGTCTAGACTGGATTGTCCCAATCTCTAAATTGGGTATAGTGATACCTGAAACATGTACTTAACGTATTTGTTGATAAAACACAAAATGGAAAAAAAAAAGCAGGCAAAAAAGAATTGCTATCATCTCAACATCATTGTAATCATCCTTTAAAGGCTCTCCGACTTGAAAGCCAATAATCTATGAACATTTCACTGTGTTCTCAAAATCCATTTTTGTACACGTGTTTCTCATCCCTTAAAAAAATATGTTGGCTTTACAGATTTGCCAAGCAAATTTTATTTACCTCAATTGCATATTGAGACACAACAAACCAAAAGATACTCATTTCCTTGTAATATTTGGGATCTGAGATCATTCCAGGGCTAGAAAGCGTGCATTTTTTTTTTTTTTTTACAGCATAGCTGTGTCCACAGACACACCTGGCCCAGTGCACGTCCAGCACTGATGGACCAGCTAACTGGATCTGGATCTGCAGTTGAGATATGAACTCTGTCAACTGGGGAAATAAGAGGGGACATGGGTCACGGTGATCCTATTTTTTTCTAAAGGTGTAATGGAGGCCTCTCTGTTTATCTGCTCCTGCTAACTGGATATACTCAATATTTATTTAAAGGAAGACATTTTCCACACATGGCAGAGGAGTCCCTCTGACATGTTTCTTATGCCTACCCGTATTTGAGACTATATGTTTTCTGAATGGTTCAACTTTCCCTTTTGTGGGCTGTACCTGCTTTCGTTCTGTGTTCTTATTCCCATGAATATCATGCTTTACTACAGCTGCAAACCCAACTTTGTGGTTTCCATTAGAGAAAGTCCAGTTAGGAGCATTAGATACACCAAATATTGAATGTTTCCAAAGATCCCCTTGCCCTAGAAATCTCACTGACGGCCACAGCTATTAGGTCCCTTCATGCCAGAGTAATTGAAGGGAGCAGACACTCTTCACTGCTTCCATGTGTATGTTTGTGAGGTATGGCTCACAGACTATATTGATTTTTCAGAACTTGCACAGGACAAATACAGCACAGTTCAGTGAACTCAGTACAGGACGAGGAGGGAGGAAAGCAGCTCCCGGAATCATGGATTTGGCTGTTCTGTTGCAGTGATTTGGTAGATGGCCCCAGACAGGTTAATGCCTCTCCCTCTGCCTCAGTTATCCCAGATAACACAGGGAAAACACTTAAGCACTTACTGTTCCTTGAGGTATTTGTAAGCCAAGGACAATAGGCCAATACTTGAGGGCAATTCTAGCGAACTGTGAGAAAAATGTTTGGATTGTATTCTGGTACTAAACTTTTACAAATGCATCAAATACCAGAAGAGAGTCTATGTTTAATTAAACAATGGGATGGAATAAATAAACCCAGGCAAAATCAAAGTGAATAAGACCAAGATTCATTTACACATTTAACAAATATTTATTCAGCACCTACTGTGGAATGTGCTAGTTTCCAGAACTACCAAGATGAAAAAGGCATAGATGTGACCATGAAGAATTATGTAGTCCCATAGGGGAGGCAGGCTCGTAAACAGATGGTGGAAGGAGAGTGAAGGGAATGCTCAGGGGAATAGGGGCTCTGGACCATGGAGGAGAGTGAGTGGCCTTTTCCGGGGAGTTGAGACAAACAGGGGACCAACCATGGCAGAGGGAGCAGGCACACAGGGGAAGGGCATGCAGGCAGAAGGAATCACTTATGCAAACGCATGACATGTTCAACGAAGCACAAGATGTTGAAAAGAAATGGTAGGGAAAATGGAATTTAGTTTTAATATTGGCAAAGAATTGCTCTCAGAGGCTTGGCTTATTAGGAGAGCTAATTATTTGAGAATGTGATATTTTAAATGTTTCGGCCTGTGTCTGGGGTTTGGTTCGAAATAGAATGTCTGCCGTAAAGACGAAGGTGACTGCTGCTCCTAGCTTTGCCTTGGCTCCCCATCAAAATTGGAATAAAATACATAACCCTCCCTGTGACCTATACGCTCCCGTCTCAGCTCAGGCCGCTATAACAAAATGCCATAGATTGGGTGGCTTATCAGCAACAGAAATTTATTTCTTTCAGCTCACGAGGCTGGAAGTCCAAGATCAGGGAGCCAGCACGGTCAGGTTCTGGTGAGACATTTCCAGGTTACAGATGGCCCTCTCCCTTTCCCTCCCTGGCCATTAGCAGAGACAGGAAGCAAACTCTCAGGTCTCTTTAAGAAGAGACCTCCATTCCTGAGGTCAGAGCCTAATTATCTCCCATAGGCCCCACGTTCTAATACCATATTTGGAGTTAGGATCTCAACATACGATTTGGGGGCTCACACACACTGAGTCCATAACAACCCCCATCTCTTTCCCTCTTACTACATTGCTTCCTGCTGTGCTTCCAGCCAGCCCAACTTTCTTGATTTTCCTGTCTTAGGTCTTTACATTTGCTTTCCCCCTCCGCCTAGAACATATGTCCCATTTATTTGCGTGTCTTACTGTCTCCAGTATTGTTCAGCTTTTGGCTCATATGTCACCCTCCGGAGACCTTTACTGACTGCTCTCTCCAAAGGGCATCCCCCACTTATCCCTTACTCTTTAGAGCACTTATCACTACTTGCCATTAGGCAATACAGCAACTTACATGCTTAGTATCTAACTTTCTGTAGCATATTGAATTGCGATCCCCCAAAAGATATATCCGTTTTCTAACTGGGGGACCCATAAACATGACCTCATTTGGAGAAAGAGTCTTTGCAGATGTAAGGAAGGTTAGGAACTTGGGATGAAATCATCTTGGACTCAGGGTGGGCCCTAAATCCACTGATGTGTGTTTATAAAAGGAGAGAAAGGAAGAAGATAGAGCTCTTGACTCTCTTGCTCCATACTAAAGACCATGGTGATAATTAAAGGGCTAATATTAACATACAAAGACATTTGGTTTTGTTTTCTCCTTCAGTGTCTCTAACAATCACATGAGATGGTGAAATATCACAGTCTCACTTTACAACTCACCAAATTCAAGCTCAGAGAAATCTCAGGGACATGCCCTGAGATCACATAGCTTAGTAGCTAAGATGCCTCATCACTTGGAATGGGGGTCTCTGAAGGCTCAGACTCTGCACCCCTGGTAGGCCTATGCTTTCTAGCATTGGCCTGAGCAGCAGAGAACCTCCATCAGGTGTGTGAGATATGCAAATATTACAATAGGTATTTCTGCCCACATCATCTCACTCAGTCCTCCTGACACTTCTGTGAGGCTCCTTCTGTTGGCTTCGGTTTACAGACATGAAAACAACTATTAGCACAGGGCTGAAGAGAGATGGAGACCTCATGAAGTTTTCTGTGGTTGACCTGAATGTTCCTGATCTTTCCACAATAGACAACTTTCAGACTATGCACACCTGTGCTCATGAGTTTATTCCGACTCTTTGATGCCCCATGTTGAGCTTTCAGATGTGATTGCCCAGACTTCTTCAGCTATGCTGTACTCACTGCCCTTTTTCGTCAGTCCTCTCTCTCAGCCCTAGTAAGAAAGGAGGTTTTCTTTTTCCCATCAGTCACCACCTAGTGCTCGGTCTCCAGGGGCCTGATCTTTTGGCTGCTTTCTTTTCTTGGGACAGCTGAGGAGGGTGTGAACCAAAAACGAGTAGAGCCAACTTTTGGAGTTTCAGTAGTTTTTCTACATTTACTCTACCTCAGCTGAAACTTTATTTGGCCCCCACGTACCCTGTATTTTCTGACATTGCTGCTTCATGGCTTTGGAAACCCTAGGAGGCCTGAGAGTCAAGCTCTACAGAAAGATAAGCCACCTTAAGGAAAGGTCAGTCTTCCACGAGAAGCCTGAAAATGAGGTATTAAAAAAGTATGCTTTGCTGTGACGAGGACAGATAACACTCTGTCCTTCCTCCTCGACCTCTGTCTTCTTTGAAAATAAAAGTACTCGCAGTTCTAGAGAGTTTCAAACTCCATGGTTCTGATTAGGGTATACACAAGAAATATTCCATAGGTAGGGGTTTCTTCTGCTTTGTAGTAACAGGAGAAAAGTGCCAAGTGCTCTCTGTACACTGTTTTATTCTGTCTTGGGATGATTCCTTTTTTGGTGCTTAAAATACTTCCTGTAATGCAAAATTGGTAAACTGCCTCAACCCCCTGGGTTCATCTTAAAGGAAAAAGACTAATGTCTGTCATTATTATTTTGCAAATCAGTCTTTTACCTGTATTTCTGTTATATCTGGTAATGTCCTTTCTGAATTAATTACTCAGGACTTTTACTCCAGTATCTTATGTTTGTGGTTTGAAGGCATCATCACAAAATGGTAAGGCCATCAGCTTGTTTCTCTCCAAATAAATGGAATTGGGAGATCCAATCATTGAAATGACCTTTCCTAATCACACAATTCATTAATATAATTTTACATTAATTCTATACTAGCTGTAAAAATAAGAATACTTATATTTTATAACATACAGAGACTTAAAAAAAAAAAAGTCTCACTGTCTTTTACAATCTTCACAATAATCCAGTGAACAAATAGAACCAGACAGGATTAAGCCACTTTTACAAACAGAGAGAGAGGCTCAGCTAAAGCTGGAACTTGCCTAGGGTCTCTGAATATCTTTATTGTATCTGGAGTAAGGATCTCTCAACTGGTATCTTTTCTCACAATCTGGCATTTCTTCCATTCTTCCATTTTGCACTGCTACCTCTGTTCTTTAAAGATGCATTCACATGGAGGGAGGAAAGAAGACAAAAAATTCTAGGACCAGGGAAAGGAACGAAAGTATAAAGACCCAGTGTGTGCCAGACAAGGCGAGATATTTTGTATATGCTATTTAATCCCCAGGAAAAATCCTAGTGTGTCCTCTGCAAGAGAGAAACGGAGAACTCTAAAATCTCCACACTTAACAGCTTTTGGCAGTGTTGTATCCTTTCCATTGAAAGAATAATAATTAATTTTTTATCAGCCTGTCAAGGATGTTTAGTCTTTTGGTAACAGTTCACAGCACTAAGACGCATAGGACTGTCACATTTCTATAAACTGTAGCCAACTCCAAAGATCATTGAGTAATTCAGCAGGGAAAGTTCCTAGTGTATTAATGACAAGGAGATATGAGACTGGCTATGGATTGGGTACAGGTAGAAATCACAGTTATTCGCCAAGGGAAAATTTATTGTTAAAAGCTAGAGGGACCAAAGAGTTTCAGTTAGACATCTGTCAACTTTATTATCTGCCTCATTGCACTCCTCTTGAATAACTTAAGTGGGTTGATATGTTTTCCAAATATAATCATGTCCTTATAAAAAATGTTTCAGAGTTTGAAGTGAAGTGAAAAAGCATTTATTTTTCAGTTTTGTATATTGATTAAAGGAAACATTTTTATATGCAACAATTATTCACAAATATCATATATATCTTATATATCTCTGTGTGTGTGTGTGTGCATAGTAAAAACTATGGCTAATCTTTGCCAGATTTTTATTTGTTTCCAGTCTTTTAAATCTTCAAGAATGTACTTGGGTTATAAAACTAGCTGAATATGCAGTGAGTGACCATAAGTGACCCTCTAAAGCGTTTTAAAGTGTGGTAATGCTTCTGGGTGTGGAAGAGAAAAGAGGCGGGAGTCATTAGGAGGAGACATAGCAGTGTGGAGTTTCTGACTCAGAAAGATTGAGAACTCTGTTTTCATTTTAAAATGTTTAAAATTTACACTTAGAGCAGACTTTTGCAAGATTTCTCTGTCAAAAATCATATTCAGTAAATTTAGGACCTAGTTCTCCTGGAATGCCCTATTGTGTAAAAGATAGTTTACCATGTAGGTAATCATATAGAGCTTTATTTTTTCCATTGGAATTTGTAAGCATCTATGTCTGGGATCATGTCTATGGGTACGGAGGTGATGTAGTCAAAAGTTTTGACCCAACAGGGACAGATGTGGTGATGAACTTTAAGGAACTACATGACTTGAGTAGTAACTATAACACAAAGCTGGTTTGAGTAGCAGCTGAAATGATTCATTGATGGAGGACAGAGGCTAGAGATAAACTAGTGAAGAGAAATTTTCAGTGAGGTTATGGACTGGAAGTCAGCATATTCTCACACACTGTAATCTTCTAATTTGCTGTGAGCATGGGGGTTGCAATAGTCAATCTGGGTGAGGAAACTGGCTCCTTCGTCCAGTATTCATTATTAATTTAATTAACACTGTTTGATCAAGGTTTCTGGTACTTACTTTAAATGTTAATCTTCATGGTCATCTGGTTGGCACTTAATTTCTCCTATTGGTTATGCAGGAAGGGAAAACTGATGTGTACTCTCTGCGGCCTTGTCTGTGATTGGCCATGACCTTGAAAACCTTGAGAGGAGATGCATGGAGAAATTTGCAAGACTGTTTTGCAAGCAGCCTCTCTTCCCTACAGAATTTTCTCACAGCAGACAGATGTAAGGGGATATATGCACTAAAACACCAAGAATTTAAATCAATGAAGATGGATGGCTGCCATTAGGACCTGGGCTGCTGTAGTTGGACATTATCTGATGTGCGGTCAGCTTGCCTTTATTGAAATAAATGCAGCAGAATAGATGTAACTATAATTTAGGGGCTCACAGATTGTTAGCAGTGGAAGGGTTCTCTGAGGTCATCTAGCTCAGCTCCTAGATTTAGCAGATAAACAAAGAGAGCTCTTTAGGGACACTGCTGACGTGTCCAAGGTCTAGCTGGAATCCTGATGTCCTGAAGCCCGTCTCATTTGGGACTCTCTCCTCATAAGTCCCACTGCCCTGTGTTCAAATCTAGACTCTATTTACTACCTGAGCAAGTCGCTTAACTTCTCTCTATGCTTTAGTTTCCCATCCACAATTTGGAGGTAATAATAATATATAAGGCATTCAGCTTTATGAGGAGTACTATATGTCTGACAGATACTACACATCATATTCTTTTGGCTATTTTTATGCTTGTTATTAGCATCTAGTATTAGAAGAAAGGGAGTTTTTGCATTGTACTCCTGTAGATCATTGGTTCTCACCTGGGGATTGTTTACCCCCAGGGGATATTTGGAAATGTTTTTGGTTGTCCTAGCTCGAGGTCAGAGGGTGCTCTGGCATCTAATAGGCAGAAGCCAGAAATGTTGCTGAACATCTTATAATGAGCTCTCCCTACTTTTAAAGCCTATATGTAAGATTTATTTACACATTGTCAATACCACTCATTCTTTCCCAGCAATTGGTTGGTATGATCTCAGCAAATGATCCAAGTTCTTTTTTAACACAAAAGTTTGTAAGAAGGTATACATCTTTAGCCCTTTGTATACTGGATATTCACTTGGATTATGTAGTGTTGCTATTCATTGTTTTTGATTTCATATTGAAGGAGGAAAAGAAATCTTATGGCCCGAAGTCTTAACAGATAGTGTTGTGCTTTTACCACTCTTGAAATAGAAGAAGGCCTTCCCAACCATTGAAATTTATTTCAATAGAGTTTATTTAAAGTGTTCTCCCTGCCCTGGTATTCCTCTTTTTCTTTTCTTTTCTTTTTTCTTTTTTCTTTTTTTTAACTTATTTATTTATTTGCTTTGGTGCTGTCTTGATGCAAGGGGACAGTTGTGACCTTGATGTAATCTGTAAATATTTTTCTCTTATTTGTGAAAGTGAAACATAAAATCTCACAAAATTAGATTTAATATATACCTGAGATCATGTAGTCGGTTATAGCCTTCTCAAAAAGCAGTTTTCTCTTTTGCCTATATTTATAGAGTTATAAGATCCCTTTAAAATTGTGAATAACCAGGAGAATATAGTGGTTGATAGCCCAACAGGGAGAACTAACACTTCTAGCTGCACTGTGTTAGATTTCATTGTGAGCAATAGGATCATATAAGGACCCCTCTAAATATAAATTTTAGCATGAAAATCTACAAAAGGGAGCACTTTTGTAAGTGTGATATACTGTTAAGGAAACACTACTTACACACGCATACACATATGCTATAAGTATATATAGATACAATGAATAAATATGAGATCAGTATGCATATATTAAGCTTAACTAGATTTATTTATTATTTTTTTAATAAATTTTTATTATGTTATGTTAGTCACCATACAGTATATCTTTAGTTTTTGATGTAATGTTCCATGATTCATTATTTGCTTATAACACCCAGTGCACCATGCAATATGTGCCCTCCTTAATACCCATCACCGGCCAAGATTTTATTTATTACTTATTTGAGAGAGAGAGAGAAAGTGAGCACAAACAGGAGGAGGGGCAGAGGGAGAGGGAGAAACAGACTCCATGCTGAGTGGGGAGCCTAATGCTGGGCTCGATTCCAGGACCCTGGGATCATGACCTGAACCAAAGGCAGCTGCTTAACTGACTGAGCCACCCAGGCACACTGAGCTTAACTAGATTTAAATCTAAAGATGTATCACTAGATTTTTTTCTTCCTTTCTCTTTTATGTCAGTCAACTAAGTTGCAATACTGCTGTCTAACAAATTATCCCAAACTCAGTGGGCTTGCAACAGTAGATATTTATTCTCCAATTCAGATGTCTGCACTTGACTCTGGTTCAGCTGATCTAGACCAGGACCAGCTGGAAGGCTCAGGTTTGTCAGTTCTCCATACTTGTGTGTCCTCATGTGTAGTTGGAGGGAGCTTGGTTTTATCACCGTGGGTAAGCTAGAGCACAAGAGCCAAGTCAGACTTCACAAATACATTTAAGGCTTTTCAGATCATATTCACTCACATTCTGTTGGCCAATTCAAGACACACAGCCAGATCCAGTGACAATGGACAGAGGAAAATATTTTTCCCATAGTGAGAAAGAAAGGGGGGATTTGAGTAAGTATTTGCTCAAAACTATTTCCAATCATCACCTTCTTCTTATTTCAAGTAACACTACATTCTCTCTTTTCTGGGGTTATTTTCTCTGCCTCTTCCCACCCTCAAAATCAAGGCTGGTTATCAGAAAACCAAGCCCAGATCTGTGCTGCATCATTTAGCTTGACATTCTATAGCACACATCAATGTTTTTCCACATTTATAATGATATGTTAATGAATGCGTGGATGTGGTTAATTTGTTGGAGACAATAATTTAATTATAGACTCAGACATTCCACAGCATAAACAACTTAATGGGAAAAGAAGACATAAGAATGGCTGAAAACTTCAGATTTGGTACCAGAGTGTAATTATGAAATGACATACCAATTAGGAGATGCAAATGACTTTTAAGAAAAACAAGCATTTTAGAATGTTTCATGTCTTATCCTAGAGAGCATTAGTTTGCAAATCAGAGAGGAAAATAATATACACAGTACTGAGGGTCATGACAAGCCTGTTTCTCTCCCACACTATCGAATCATTTTTTTGTCTCTTTTCTCTCTAATTTATTTCTTTAGCTGTATATATACCAGGGTTCAAGTTCCCAGAAAAACAGTCAACTTTGCTTCTCCTTGACATAGGCTGTACATGCAATATAAAATCATGTAATGCTAGTAGGAGGTCTGTGGTAGATGCAATTCTGAGAACGGCCCCCATGGCCCATCACCTTTGTAAAATCAATCATCTCCTTTTTGAGTATGAGTAGAATCTTTGAATATGATGAGATATTATTCCTGTGATTATATTACATGTTACAGCTGACCTTAAAATAGGGACATTTTCTGCGTGGATCTAATCTAATCACATGATTCTTTGAAAGTATAGGGCTTTCCCTAACTGATGGCAGAAAAACGTACCAGAGAGATTCAAAGCATGAAAAGAACTCAATGTACTGTTGACAGTTTGAAGATGGAGAGCCTCATGAAGAAAGGACTGGGGGACAGACAGCCTATAGAAGACAGCAGCCCGAGAAGAGATACAGCCAACAAAGAAATGAGGACCTAGGGCCTGTAACGACAAGGTGCGGGGTCCTACCAGTAACCTGAATGAACTTGGATGTGGATTAGTCCCTAGAATTTCTAGATAAGAGTCCAGGCAGCTGATACTTGGGTTTCAGCTTTGTGGGATCCTCAGTAGACAATGGAGCCTAGCCTGCCCAGACTTCTGACTACAGAATTGTGAAATAATACATGGATAATGTTTTCAGCCACTACAATTTTGTTAGTTTATTATTCAGAGTTATAAAATGAATACAATATCTTAAAACTTTTATACGTGTGTGGGTGTGTTTATCTATTTATCACTATGTCAGTGACACCCTCTTCGTATGTTAAAGCTGACACACTAGCTCTGACAAATCATACATAGACTTTGCTAGATTGCTATTTTTAGACTGGCCTTGGAGTTCACTTAAGTCAAGTAATCTTACCCTTGTACAGAAGCAGATGTAGAGTTTGTGGGATCTGGAGCTTTTATACAGTTTGAGGATTCCCTTGAAGAAAAAGATGATATGAGTAAAATATGAAACTAAGTACAAAGTAGTGAAATTTATTTAGAATGAAAAATTACAGATTTCAAAGTTCTAAATTTTAGAAAGCTGACAAATGACATAAATATAAAAAAAACTGAAACAGGAATATTTTAAATATATTACCTGCCTTTTTCATCTGTGTGATATTTTTCTTAATGCTTGCTTGTATACTATTTGATAATTTTGTAATATTTTTATAGAGAGAATACAAAGACAACTCAGGTTTATAGCAGAGTTGATAGAAATTTATTTTTTATCATAATCAGGAAATTTCACTTTTACTTAGCAACTCATGTATAATAGTATATAAATTTTTCAAGTCATTGTCAAATATGAGATAATAGCTATTGATTTTCTTCTGTAAGTTGTAAGATTTCATGATATTTCAAACTTTGTTGTGCATTAATATTAAATCATTGTTGAAGTGACAGTATTTATTAACAAGTTTTTCGCTGGTATTCTCAGGTGTATTAAGAGTTACCTTTATCAATATCAGTAATTTGTGTCATTTTAATGTGAAATTTAATTATTTTTTCCAATGTATTCATTTGATACATAATTCATTCTTCTTCATTACTTGACTTATCAATCCAAGAGCCCACACATTACTTTTAGTCAAAATATATCTCTTCTACTAATGACCACTCCTTTTGTGTAGTCTAATTTTTTGGTATTTTCTTCATGTCAACATAATTTCTAAATTGATAGTTTCACTTTTTGTTTTTATCACTTTTTTACTGTGTATAATTTTCCCTTAATTTATTTTTATCGAGATATAATTGGCAAATAACATTGTGTTAGTTTTAGGTGTACAACATATTGATTTAATTAATGTGTATATTGGGAAATGATGACCATAATAAGTTTAGTTAACATTCATTCTATTATATTATTTTGTTTTAATTTATTTGAAAGAGAGAGAGAGAGTGGGAGGAGGGGCAGAGAGAAAATCTTCAGGCTGACTCCCTGCTGAGTGGGGAGCCTGATGTGGGGTTCAGTCCCACAATCCATGAGATCATGACCTAAGCTGAAATCAAGAATCTGATGCACCACCACCCAGGCATCCCTCATATTGTACTATTTTTATCTAATTTTCTTCCATTTCTTTAATATGTCATTCTATAAATGACAACAAAAATAATTTCATATACATACTAATCAACATCTATAATTTCTTGCTGTTTCATTGAAATGTGCTACAACATGTTTTCAAATTGCAATTAGAGTGGCATTTTGGAATTTCTCATGCTTTTGAATATTTTACAAGCTTGTTTTTTAAGTTTTTCTTGCAAGTATTTAGAAATATATTTTTGAGGGGAGCCTGGGTGGCACAGCAGTTGAGCGTCTGCCTTCGGCTCAGGGCATGATCCTGGCGTTATGGGATCGAGCCCCACGTCAGGCTCCTCTGCTATGAGCCTGCTTCTTCCTCTCCCACTCCCCCTGCTTGTGTTCCCTCTCTTGCTGGCTGTCTCTATCTCTGTCGAATAAATAAATAAATAAATAAAAGAAATATATTTTTGATACCTAAAATATCTCTGACCCCAACTTGTAAGTTAAGCCTGAATCCGCTTTGTAATGACAGTCCATCTAGTATCCATATACTTCCAGCACTGGGGACTGCCAGAGATGTTCATATCACCTTTGGGTCACCTTTATATCAAGACATCACATGAGTTCACACATTGGGTGGTAGTCAGCTTTGAGGAAGCCATTTTTACCCTAGGATAGTCATCTGTAACTTAACTACATGTAAAAAATGATCATAAACCACACAAATAAACCTAAGGTTCCCCTTAGCTGGATTCTAAAAATGATCATGGTTGCCCCCAGGTCTGAGAGACGTAGGAGAAAGTGTGCCATACAAAAGTTGGAGTGGAAGGGGTCAACAGTGTTAGCTAATTCCAATTAAACCATCTTGCCTTCTACATATCAGAAAATTATATGACTGCATGAACATGTTGCTAGAACCCATGGATGGGGTAAACCATGTGAGGGAGGGGCCTGAAGCCTACATTTCATTGGCTCCACTGTAAATTTAACTCTTCAAGTAGGTGTAGTATTTGCTAAATATTGCTTCTTGATTTTTTTGTTTTTTTCTAACAGTGAACTCTTTCCTCCTATCACCACCACCCTCTAGGTAGACAGGTTACGGATAGAGGCTTATATTTGAGAGTAGAATAGATGTTTTCTCAGGGAAAGGGAAGAGTAGGAAGGAAAGAGGTAAAAAATTCAGCAGTGGAGAAACCCCAATAAATCAGAATAAAGCAAAGCACAACTAATCACAGGGTGGAAAAGCTGTCAGATTGTGGCACAAGTCAGGATGGTATGATAGTTAAGTGTCTTTGAAATATTTGAATATTAGACTGGAATCCTTTAATATCTTTCTTGATGGTCATGAGTGATGTTCTAAAATACTCTAATAGTGGCCTCAACAGAAGGATTGCAAAAACCCCTCAAGAACTACAGCAGAGCCTTTGAAACACTGTCCAGTGAATGTTTGTGTCTTGTGAGGTGATAATATGTATTCTTTAAAAGTCAGATCCATAGTTTTGTTTGGTAAATAACGGATTAAACAAGGTTAGACTAGTTTTTCTTTTTACAGGCCTTAATTTGAATCTTTAGGAAGCTATTATGATTTGCAAATGTCTAAAATAAGATAAAGTAGTGTTAGCTATTATTTGCAGTAGTTATGTTCTGTAAAGTCATGGCAAACACTGAATTAGCCAACACTCAGCCATTGCTCTTAGAGGATAGAAAGGGTTAGGCTCCTATGAGCCTCTGGTCACAAACTTTTTATCAACTGATCAATATATTGTCTTGTTCTATGTGTGTTTCTCTAAGGAACATTTTTAAAATAAATATTGTTCATCACAGACAACAGCACTATACCTCATGCTTGAATCAAGTTTATCTAACAAACCTGTTTTCTCCATTAGGCACATTGCTTTCTTATGCTGGGGCCATTTTAAGCAGCAGGGTCACCAACAAAACCTTTTGAAATGTGAAAAACCTGGTCTGAATATACTATAAAAAGGGCTCTTGTTTACATTATGAGAGCTGAGATAAAAAGGTAAAATGTCACCTCCACACTGGCTAGGAATGTGTGCATTGGATGACTCAAAATTTTTGATGCTTGTTGCGTGCGCAAGTCCATAAATAACCACAACAATACCCGAAATATTGATTTGGATAATACATGTAAATTTTAGCAAGGAGGTTTATTTGCAAATATAGAATCTTTGAATAATGAGAATGAACTGTATAACTTAATTGCATTTATGTATTCACTTATTCATCCAACCACTCAATGAATATTTATCAAGAGCCTCCCATGTGTCAGGAATTGCCGAAGTTCTGGGACTCTGGAGTTAAGAAAGAAACATCATCCTTTGTGTTCATGAAGTGGACAATTTTTTATACCATTTTAGTGTTTTATTTCAGATGTAGGAAGTACATGCTGTGTACAGAACAGTGGCTTTGCGTTAGACAGAACTTCACAACTCACCTCTTTCAGGATCTTCATGAACTTAGTTGATTCTCTTAGTGTCTAGGAATCTCACTTCCCTTTTCTGTAAAATGGGGGGATAATATTACCTTCCTCATCAAGCTGTCTTAATGGTTTTTTTTTTTTGGGGGGGGTACAGTTGACACATTATGCTACATTAGTTTCAGGTATACAATGTAGTGATTGCACAAGTTTATACATTATGCTGTGCTCACCACAAGGGTATCCACCATCTGTTCCCACACAACACCCATTACAATATCATTGACTATGTTCCTTATGTGGTACCCTTTATTCCTATGTGTCTGTTGGCCATCTGTCTTCTTTGGAAAAATGTCTACTCAGTTCCTCTGCCCATTTTTTAAAATCAGTTTGGGGGCTTTTTTGGATTTGAGTTGTATATGTTCTTTATATGTTTTGGATATTAACCCCTTATCAGATATATCACTTACAGATATATTCTACCATTCAGTAGATTGCCTTTTTGTTTTGTTGATGGCTTCTTTTGCCATGCAAAAGCTTTTTATTTTGATGTAGCCCCAGTAGTTTACTTTTGCTTTTGTTTCCCTTGCCTGAAGAGACATCTAGAAAAATGTTACTACTGCTCATGTTAGAGAAATTATTGCCTGTGATTTCTTCTAGGATTTTTATGGGTTCAGGTCTCACATTTAGGTCTTTAATCCATTTTGAGTTTGTTTTTGTGTAATTTGTTAAAAGGTGCTGCAGTTTCATTCTTTATATATAACTGTCCAGTTTTCCCAGCACTATTTATTGAAGAGACTGTCTTTTCCCCATTATATTCTTGACTCCTTTGTCATAGATTAATTGATCATATAAATGTCGGTTTATTTCTGGGCTCTCTGTTCTGTTGATCTATGTGTCTGTTTTTTTTGTGGGTACCATAGTGTTTTGAATACTATAGCTTTGTAGTATATCTTGAAATCTGGGATTGTGATACCTGCAGCTTTGCTTTCTTTCTGAAGATTGCTTTGGCTATCTGGGGTCTTTTGTCATTCCATACAAAGTTTAGTATCATTTGTTCTAGTTTTATGAAAAATGCTGTTGGTATTGTGTTAGGGATTGCATTGAATCTGTAGGTTGTTTTAGGTAATATGGACATTTTAACAATATTAATTATGAAGTGGACAACTTAACACAGATTAGAGGTAGGATTACTTAAAAACCTTTTCTGTTCCCTTGACAAAGTGCATTTTGGACCCACATGTAAATAATTTTGTACTTGGAAGTTTGTTGATTCAAGAATGTAAAAATATTTTCTTCACAGTTTTGAGGTGAATTATCACTCTTAGCTAAGCTTACCCCTATGAGCAGAGCTATTCAGTATTCTTCTTTATTAGATGGTTTTACCTTAGATCAGTGTTATCCAAATACAACCCTGTACCCAAGTGTGTCTTTTCACCAGAGATGTTAATCAGTGTTAAATGGGTGGTGGGAGTGTGGCATTGGGAGACAGAATCTTTGCCTGAATTACTTTTGGAAGCCGTGAGTTTAACATCTGCCTTTGATGCATGGCTTTTCAAGAGTCTTTAACATGCCAAAGCACATCATAAATTTCCTACAGTGATAGAGAATGCAGTTCCTAAAATTTGTTTGACCACAATAACTTCGTGGGGAGTCAGGTGTGCAAAACGAACTTCTGAAGACTTAGACACCCAAAGATTTTCTTGGAGCACTCTTTGGGTTTGGCAGGTCTGTGACTGTCATCCTGTTCCTGTCCAGACACCTCTCAGGTATCCTGTTCTGGAACACACTAGCTCCAGGGTCTCCAAGCTCACTGACTCCTGTGTTCCAAGCTACTCTTTTGATGTTGAACTTTTTGTTTGCATCACATTTACATCAGAAGGTCCTTGATTTCTAGAGGAAGCCTCTGATAGGTGCTATACCTTCTTTCCATACTCTTTGACTTCTGATTATCCCTAATGAGAAAGCAGCCACTTCCTAGCACATATTCACCTGATGTGAGCCTTGATGTCAAAGTATCAATACTCACAACTTTAGCTGTGCCTCATTGTTGGAAAACTGCAGCTTAATTGTTGTGTATGTGTGAAGTTGTCTATTTTTGTTATTTAAGGTTGTCATGCGGCAGTGTGATTTTATACTATAAACTGTAAGACTTCTTTTCTTATTTATTTGGCCATGTGCCTGTTCTGTAAGAGTAAAAAAAAAGACTCCTCTCGTGATAACATGTGCCCTAGGCATTGTGTGAAAATGTATTTGGGGAGGCCACATGGTTTAGTGCAAAGAACATTTGGAATTTCAAATCTGAAGGCCCAACATCTCTATTTATTGTAATAGTGTATGGCTCTATACAAATTATTAATACTTTGTGCACCTTGATTTCATCCTGTGTATCTGAGCAAAATCACCAACAAGATTCTTATAAAGCATAAGGAATGTTTCTGGAGCAGTGTCTGAAATGGCATAGACATTCACAAATGTTAGCTCAATCTGAATATTAATGTTTCAGTTCTCTTCTCATTTTCTATAAGGTCTGATATGGATATAAACACAGTCATTGGACATTATGTACAATTAAAATGTTTCGTTAATTGATAACACCAAGGAAACCGATGTTTAGAATCTGAAGAATACTTGAAATTCACTCTTTGTCAATTTTTTCTCTCTTTTCCCATTTGTCCTTCCTTCCTTCCTTCCTCTAAATGGGGCACTTTCTGGTGGTTCTTTTAATTTTAGAAGCTGCTTACTCCTATAAAAAGTGGTCCCAGAGTTTGAGAGGAAATGACTATTCAGTTGATGTGATGGAACAGGTCAAACTGGAAAACATGGAAGGCCCGTGGTATGTGTGATGGTCCAAATGCTGTTTTTATGCATTGGATGATTTGAGAGCTATTTGTTTTCGGATGTACTTAATATGTGTGGTTTTTTTAATTGGTTTATTCATTTTTTATGTAGGCTCCATGCCCCATGTACAGCCCAATGTGGGGCTTGAACTCAAGACCCTGAGATCAAGACCTGAGTTAAGATCAAGGGTCAGAAGCTTAACTGACTGAGCCACCCAGGATCCCCCCTACCCCCTTTGTTTTAATAATAATTTTGGATCCTTAGTTCTGCCACATTCATGCTGGGCACACACCTGCATTACAGAAGCTTGAGTGAGACTGCCCATAACTCAGGTCCTGGGACACAAGACTTGATAAAACCAGCAGGTAATATGGTGCTCCATGTGGTGCATGTGTTTCTACCTCATGCCATTTTATTCTGTTGCAGGGAAAATACAGTTGTAAGGCATGAAATGTTGTAAATAGAAGGAAATCCTAGGAACTCCACTGGGTAAGCTGTAGTTTGTGAGCCAAGGAATAATGAGGAAGAGGAATAAAAGGAACAATGGCTTGTGGCTCTTTAGAAGTAACGTGCTAGAACTAAAAGGGAGAAGCACAATTTGTATCTTCCTCTCCTACACCTGCAGGCACTGATGTGGACCTCAGATGCCAGGCTTGTATTTCTACTGCTCTGTATTCTCAACATCGAACATGGAACCTTGCATATCATAGGTGGTATTTATAGAAAATGTCTCAGTTTCCTAGGGGGATGTAACAAAGTACTATCATCGGGGTGGCTTGAAATTTATTGTCTTAACAGTTCTGGAAGCTGAAAGTCCAAAATCAGCATGTTGGTAGGGCCATATTATCTCTGAAGGCTCTATGGAAGATTCCTTGTCTCTTCTAGCTTCTGGTGGTTGCTGGCAAATCTTGGCATTCTTTGGCCTGTAAATGCATCACCCCAGACTCTCTTTGTCTTCTCTTGGCCATCTTTTCTGTGTCTCTGTTTCAGTGTCCAAACTTCCCTCTTCCTATAAGGACTCCAATCATATTGGACTTGGGGCCCACTCTCATCCAGTCTGACCTCATCTTAACCGGATCCAAACTTCAAAGACCCTATTTCCAAATAAGGTCATACTCACAGGTTCTGTCTGAGTGGACATGAATTTTTAGGGGACACTCTCCAACTCAGTACAGATGGTGATTCTCATCTGTTTGACTGTTTTGGCAGTATGCCAAGAGCTGTGCCAAACACACACGGTTGATAAGCTTCTATACTTTAGGATATAAAGTTTAAAATACCCTACTTCTCTTTTAGTACCATGGACTTTAATGCATAAACAATGCTTAATGATGTGCAGCAATGTGATGTGGCACCATTATCTGTAAGCTGCTGTTTGATAACCTGTTAAAAGCAACCTTCAGCAGGATTCTGTCCAATCAACTTTAATGTACAAAATACAAGTTTGTGGGGCACCTGGGTGGCTCAGTAGGTTAAGCACCTGACTCTTGATTTCAGCTCAGGTCATGATCTCAGGGTCGTGAGATCGAGCCCCACATCAGACTCTGTTTTGGGCATGGAGCCTGCTTGAGATTAAAAATATATGTATGTATACAAGTTTGAAAGTGACAAGAAAATCTTAAGTAGTTTTTACACTAGCCAGAACCTCGATTGGCAGTAAAGTTGGGGCAAAATAAAAGATTATTTGAATCATCTGTGCCATTTCATCCTCAACGAGTGGCTCTCAGAGCAGACCCTGATTCTTCACTGAGTGGACAGATCCTGTGACCACAAGGAAATGAGACTGTTGTGTGACCTTGTCGAAATTTTCTGTCATTACGATGTGGCCTTGGTGTAATTTCATAGTTGTTTTCTTTAGATGATAAATAGTTGAGGGGAAAAAATGGAAGCAACCTCATGTAGCAGGGAAAATGCACAGATTCATTCATTCATTCATTAATTCATTCATTCATTCATGTATTTATTTTACTTTGGTTGTAACAGGACTCAAGATCCAGTGCTGAGGTGTATTGACCTTGAATAAACTACTTAACCTCTTTTTGCTTTGATTTTTTTTTTGAATATAGGGATTAACAATATCCTTTTCTCAGAACACTGTACCAATTAAATGATGTAATAACAAATGTAATCATAAGGGCGCCTGGGTGGCGCAGTCGTTAAGCGTCTGCCTTTGGCTCAGGGCGTGATCCTGGTGTTATGGGATCGAGCCCCACATCAGGCTCCTCTCCTGTGAGCCTGCTTCTTCCTCTCCCACTCCCCCTGCCTGTGTTCCTTCTCTCGCTGGCTGTCTCTATCTCTGTCAAATAAATAAATAAAATCTTAAAAAAAAAAAAACAAATGTAATCATAGTAGATGCAGAGAGTGTGTTCCATTTTTTTTCTATCTCTTGGTTACTTGTCATTTGTTGCAATCCAATTTAAGATACAAAGGAAAACAAACAAAACAATACAAGAAAACTGAATGAGCAAATGCAGATGTGCAGTAGTGAATGACAGTTTCCTTTTCTGGTATCACAATCTATAGAACATGTGTGATAATATATAGCGTGACATAATATTGCCTAGCTTGCAAAATCTCAAATACCCAGCCTCAGCAGGACACCAACCAGGCCCATGGGTATTAGCATTTATGCTCTGTTGGCCAGTTGTTTTCTTTTTTTTTTTTTCTTTTTTTAAGATTTTATTTATTTATTTGACACAGAGAGAGACAGCCAGTGAGACAGGGAACACAAGCAGGGGAGCAGGAGAGGAAGAAGCAGGCTACCAGAGAAGGAGCCTGATGCGGGGCTCCATCCCAGAATGCTGGGATCACGTCCTGAGCTGAAGGCAGACTCTGTCCTGAGCTGAAGGCAGACGCTTAATGACTGCGCCACCCAGGCGCCCCATGGCCAGTTGTTTTCTTCTTGACTTTTCAGAATTAATGAAGCATTTACCATTCAATGACTCTCCCACACCTGAGCCTTCTTTGCTCTCACAGTGCCTGATCTGTGAGAGCTGATTTAGCTGAGAGCGCCAAGAAGTCTCTATCAAGCAGGTAAAAAAAGCTCCTGGCACCATCCGTGGGTTTCATCACTACTGCAGTGGATTGCAAACGCTGGAGAGCACGAGTCACGGAGAGAAATGATTTGGAGACTCTGGAGTACCGGCTCCAAAGATTAGGGTTCTTAGGAATGGGGTAGGATTCATGAATAGACATTTAAAAAGCACCCCTGAGATTGCTAATTTAGATAATACACAGACTTATTGTTGAAAACCTCTAGAATTGAAGCGAAGATACTATGTAGTCAGAGCAGTGAGAGACCCGAAGATTGGAACACATCCCCCAAAGTAAGGAACAGCATCAATCATTGAGCTCATTTTGTTTCTTCAGTCAAATCATATGGAAGGATGGCTTGTAAATGTAGGGTTAAGAAAACTCTTGGGGTTTCTCAAATCTCTATTAACATCAAAGAGGATGTTACAGAAAAGTAGAAAATGCTTACAAATGATATGATGATGTTTGCACTTCATTTGTCCTAAATAACTGAGGTCATGGTAATTTACAGGAAGGAGGAATTGGCAAAAATTACTGAAAAACCTGATCCATAATAAAATCTAGCAGTGTTGCTGTTGTGCCTTCAGGAGAAAAGAGAACTCTGACTTGAGATTATAGACCCGGGGTCTTAGTCTGGAGTTTCACTAGCCTAGCAAAATACCCCCTTCTAGTTTTCATGGTTCACTGGAAATGTACTCTGAAAACATCTTATTTTTTTTCCTCATGAATGAAGTCCTCAAGAATGAGGTCTTTTGAGTAGATTTTACCTACTAATAAGAGGAACCCTGTGACCAAGTCTGGTTTTAGAACCAGGAGTCTTTATTTTCTCCTATACTCCATTTCACAAATTGAAATATGTTATGAATTACTAAATTAGTTTTTGGCTTTGTAAACCTATCTGTTAAATGAAGCTTGGTCAGCCTGAGAGCTCCTTGAGAGCAAATTCTAATTGTATTCATTTTTGTAGCAGCAGTTGCTTCTTAGAGATTTGCGTGGGGTAAGTGGTCAATACGCCTGAATGGAAGGGATTGGAATAGAGTGGAGGGGTGTGGAATGGACTGGAATATAAAAGAATAGAATGGAATGGGCGGGAAAGGTTGAAATGGATGGAATGTGGAATGGAATGAAATGGAATAGAGTCAGTGGATGGGCGTAGTTAGTGTTGGATGTGTCAGAGTGTTGACTTGATCAATCCTGGATGAATCAATGGCATCGTGTTTCAGGGCCATACAAGTGAAGAGCTGACTCTGAGCAATGGATACTTCATCAAACTTCTGCCCTCATTTGCAACCCTGCCTGCAGATGCACCACCATTCCTGGCGGCCCAGAGCCATCTCTGAGGTTTCAGATGGGGTGCTGCTCCACGTCCCCATGGTCCTCCGGCTCTGTGCTCTGTCAGGGAAGAGGCTTTGGGATGATGCACTTGCTGGCTGTCACTTAGCAGTCACTTTCATGGACCAGAAACTTTAGGAAACACTCTGACCAGCCTCCAGTTACAGTTGTCACCACTCTAGAACCGTCCCACATTATTCCTTAAAAAGTCACCGTAATGTCATTGTCAGGAGTGTGGGCTTCACACCAGATACCGTGGTTTTCAATGGAGCCTCTACCACTATAGCTGTAAATTCAGGCAAGTTATTTAAGTTCCCTTAACCTCTCTTTCCTCAGCTGCGAAATGGAGATAAGAGTACCTACATCAAAATGTTGTTGACATTAAATGAAAATAACATTGATGTAAAAAGCCCTTAGCATAATCCCTTTCATGGTTAATGCTATATTAATGTTAGTAATTATTTAAAGGACAAGTTGTTACTAAGAGGACTTTCTAATGCACACTGGTGTTTCTAAAGACAACATGGAACTCTCCGTATGTGTTTGCACTACAAGACACAGCGATCTGTTTGTCTTCACAGAAATCGTTAGAGCTAACATTCTTGATTATCGTAAACACAGGTCTATGCATAGTGCTTTATGTGTACTTAGGCATTAAATTGTCAGAGATTCTATGCAACGGGTCCTATTCCCATTTTACAGAGAGGAAACTCAGTGCAGAGATGGTAAATAACTTACCCGGAGTCACGTATTTAGTGTGTAGTAAAGTCGTAATTCATAAACTCAGCAGCCTAGACTCAAAGATCATACTCAACTGCTATTCTATACCCCTGTCACCATCGTTTGAGGGGCTCTAGGCTTTTCAGCTGCCATGAAGTTTGCTACAGGAGTCATCCATATTGTGTCTGCTCGATCTGCTTCCAGGACTTTCCAAAGCTCCATGGCTACTCAAGAGCATTTGCTGTATTCTGAGTTTTTTTTTTTTTTCCTTGTAATTTCCTAATGCTTTGTAGAATTTGTTCCAACTTTCATTCCTTTTGCATCATTTTTGTCTTCCCAGCTTCAGTTGAGTGGTAAATGGGTTTTATAGGATTCCCTGAGGAATAATGCAATACCTAGCTAATCCACGCTTGTAATAAATGAGGCACATTTCAGAATGTTTTCCTGCTTTCTCCTTATTATTCAACCCTACTAAACCCCAAATCAATTTTAGTCAATTTAAAATCAACATGATTTCCTGGTCTCCAGAAAATCATAATTGATTATGATATCTTCTCATTGGATATTAAATTTGTGCTTGGATAGAACAGATGAAAATGATCTAAAATGAAGTAGGAATATTAAGCCAGTTAGTGGGCTAGACAAGCTATTGGTCCTGGGCCACTTTTTGATGTCATCCTCTGTTTACCTTTTTTTTATTCTTTAAAAATTAGTCCATCAAATATGTGATTTGTTTTCAAATTAGTAATACTTTAATAACAGAGGAAGACTTAGAAAAGCAAACAGGGCAGGAAAGAGTAATGTAAGCATTCGGCAGCCACCTGATATAAGACAACAAGCATAACTAAGCATGACTTTGGAGTCAGATACACTTGAGTTTGGACCCAGGATCTCTTTTTTGCTGATTTGAGACTTTTTTTTTTTAAGATTTTATTTATTATTTGACAGAGTGAGAGAGAGCACACACAAGCGGGGGAGGGGGGCAGCAGGCAGAGGGAGAGGGAGAAGCAGGCTTCTCTCTGAGCAAGGAGGCCATACAGGGCTCATGACCTGGGCTGAAGGCAGTCGCTTAACTGACTGAGCCAGCCAGGCACCCTTGCTTTGAGACTTTGTACAAGTTATTGTTTGCTAGGTCCGGTTCATCAGAAAAGGGGAAGACAGGAGAGGAAGATCAGTGTGTATTGGTTTGCTTGGTGATATTCCTGGTTTTACCAGGGGACATCCGACCCACCAGGAAACCCTTCAGTGTCAGACAAACAGGGATGGTTGGTCACCTTGCAGAACTGTTACGTGGATTTAGTGAGATGACAGTGTGAAATGCCTATAAACTGGGCTTTGAGCAATTCTAAGTATTATATTAATTACTTTGGCATGGAAACCTTATGTTTTGAGTTAAGTTTTGCCAAATCAGAGCCTGAGCAGGGGATTCTGGTGCAGTCATTTATTGTGAGTATGCTGAGGCGAACCCATGCGGGAGGGAGGGAAGCCGAGTAGGTCAGGCCTGGGCAAAGCGGACAGCTCAGCTGAAGTTCAGCCTCAGGCTGGTGCTGTGGAAAATTCTGGCTTGTGAATGGTGCCACAGAGTTGTCCTACTTTGTGACAAGAGGGCTGCCCATTTGTACCCCACATCATTCAGCCACTGGCTGTAGGCTTTGCCGGTAGGGTATTTTTAACCAAGGGAAATTCTTAGGAAGGGAGCACGGCTATGCACTATTAAGACCAACGCTGTGTTCTAGAGAATGGGTGTGCCAGCCTGTGAAGGAGATCTGGGAAGGGGCCACCAGTAGCTGCTACAACTGCTCAGGAGTTTTCTCAAAGAACATTCTAGCAGTTAGTTTAAGTGAAGGAACCCACATTGGTAACATGCCACTACTTCCATGCTTTCCATTTTGATATTTAGCTATCTTACCACCTCTCTGATTTACAGACACTTTCAACATTTATGATTGGTCATCTAAAAAGGGATTTTCAACTCCTTTGGAAGAAGATACTACACGGTTATAAACAATGTTGTTGTTTCAGGCATGTGTAGACGAGGATACCTTTTTTTTTTCTTTAGTTCATTAGCTTCCAATGAGAAATCTAACAAATGTGAGATACAAATTATGAAATAAATGAAAGATGATTTAAAAATCTAGGATAATATGATATAGCAGTTTCCTGTAAATTAAAACAAACGCCAAGGTTAAGTAGAATGCATCTTCTCCAGAGATCCATATAATTTGGAAAATGTTTCAATTAGTCAGCAGGCTTAACATTGCTGATTGCCCATCAGCAACTGGGGAAAAAAACAAAACAAAACAAAACAAAAAAACCTTAAAGGCAAAGGCAAAGTGGTAAATTTATTCATCAGCAAGTTGATACACATAGATTGATTTTAACCTCCTCAGATTTAGAGATTTTCCAAAAAGAAAATGATATCAAGTATTGATAAATTTTTCTTAGGAAAGTATATGCTGATTTGTGAGAACAGAGTGTTGGTCATATATCTGATATCCAGTTTATATTTCTAATATTTCCCCCCACCCTACATATTTTCCGCTTTAATTTTTTTTTTAAGATTTATTTATTAATTTGAGAGAGGGAGAGAGTGCATGGGAGCAGTGGTTGGGGCAGAGGGAGAGGGAGAGAGAATCCCAGGCCAACTCCTTGCTGAGCGCAGAGCCCACTACGGGGCTCTATCCCAGGACCCTGAGATCATGACCTGAGCTGAAATCAAGAGTTGGACTCTCAACTGACTGAACCACCCAGGCACCCCTAAAATAACATATTTTAAGTAATGTATTTCTTTACAGATTTATTTTATTTGAGAGACAGAGTGCTCTCAAATAGGGGTGAGGGAAAGGGAGAGAATTTTCAAGCAGACTCCCTGCTGAGCTTGGAGGCTGATGCGGGGTTCATTCTCAGGACCCTGAGATCATGACCCAAGAGTTGGACGCTTAATTGACTGAGCCACCCAGGCACCCCTAAATAATGTATTTTTGATATAACATTTAGAAATAGGAGATAGACAAAAATCCCATCCCACACAATAACTGTCTTTTTAATTTTTTGCTGCATTTGCCATCATTATTTTTTTCAAAGGCAGGAGTCCCGCTGCCTCCTAACCTTTGGGTAATGACAAGCTAAAGAAACTGCAGTTTTCAAAACCACTTTCCAGTTTCCTCTCTCTTCCCTCGAATTCTAGCTAAGGCAAAACAAGCAGGTCAGTCAACATTCACTTGGAAGCCTAGGGTAAGAGAGTGGATTAAGACTCCAGACTCTGTCAGAACCATCTGACTATCCCTCTTCTGCTCATGGTCACGGTCCTTATGCTGGCTCAGAGCAGTGTGCCTTGACATGAGCCCTCAAATCATAGTTGCAGGGATTTCAGTCCCAACCTGTAACCTTTGGACCCGAATGTACAACTACTTCGCAGCCTCTGGGAAACTGTCTCTGGAGTCTTTGCCTACAACCAGACCAAATAACCCACTTTCTTCCCTATGAGTGTAACTCATGCCTTTGCTTACCTCTGGTGACCTGTAGTGTTGCCTTAATTTGCTGAACACGGACACAGCTCCTGATGATATGTAAGCACTAAGAAATAGATTTAGTGGCTGTCCTATTTAGAATGGTTCTTAGAAAAATTATCAATACATATTTATTGAATGAATAAATGAACGAATCTACTCATTTTGTTGTGATCTCATTTTATTATGCTATATTTATACAGACTGAAGCTATCTAACTCTATTGATATATCATAATATATAAAGCTAAGACAAGTATTTAAAGAATAGAAATTTTAAAAATCGTTACTAAGCAAAACTGAATTGTAAAGAAAATATTTTAAAGAATAATGCCATCATGTTGGTGACATTTATTTACTCTTACTTTCAGGTTTGTGTAGGACTCAGAGTGGCACATAGGACTGCATGACTTCAGTGCCCAAGGTACATTATATATTTGCCAGCAGATTTTTGTCCGACCAAAATTACAGTGAGAAAAATGCTGGCTCCAGAATATTCTTTGAGATCCAACAGTACCTCATCTAAATGGAGGCTTAGAGAGGCCAAGGAACTTGTCCTTTGCCATCTAAGATTCTGTTTGAAAGATGAAGGTAGTAATGACATCTCATATTGGAGTTGCAAGGATCAAATGAGCTCAAGTGTAGGCACAGCATCACATGGGGCCAGATATTTAATCAATGATCAGTGTGTACTGGCTATTAATTATTATGTGGTGGATTGATACCTAGAAGAGAAGACTTCTGAATTTTCTGACAGTTGTGAATTGCAACGATTAGACCGAATAAAAGCTCAGTCGTCTCTGTTCACAGAGCACAACCAAAGTGCAAGTTTCCAGGACATGTCAAGAGGCATTTAATATGTAGTAAGACCAGATATCCTCAGATTCACAAAGCTGTAGCCCTCTTGTCCTGTATCTCCTAACACCTGGAATCATACATCAGAGACAGTAATGTGAATGGTAATGCCTCTCTTGATGGTCATTCCCATCTCTTTCCACTCAGCACCCTGCAAACCAGTCTCAGGATTTATTACTGACCAGGTGACATTAAAAAGTGTAATGAGCCTGGAAGGACACCTGAGAATATTTCATTATAATAAACCTTCTTTGAGAGAAAATAGGAGATGAAAAAACCAGAAAGATTGATTCCTGTAAAATCACAGAGCGCATTCCATTATTCCTGGCTTTCAGTCACCCCTCTCTTCTCAAAACAGAGTTCCCTCAGCTCTGCTGGAGGCTTTTCCGGTTCCTGAACTAAACTGAGGAAATGTGCTTCAACCCCTTTCTTAAACTTACAAAAATTCTTGTTGCTTTTCATCCCGTCTCTGAGTCAGCTGCGAATGCTGGGGTTCTAGGAAGTTGTAATGTCTTTTGCACCTTTTTCCCCTCACTCTGCATAGTTTTTGAAAATCATTTCTCTTCCCATTCCGGGACAGACTGTGACCCGAACCTGACTCATTTGTCTACAGTATGTTCACCAGACAGAAACTGTGGGGCTCTAACCCTGTCTTCATTCTGTCCCAGGCTTCAGTTTTCATCCTCACAATCCCAAGAGAGCTCCTGTATCCTTCTTTCCAGGGTCTAGGAAAGGTCCAGGAGGGAGGAACTGAAGCAATATGGAGGAAGGGGCAAGGCCTAGGAAAGGACAGAACACGTTTACAGAAATCCAACAGAGGCTCCTACTTCTCATTGGCCAGAGCATGTCAGGTGGCCACTTGCAAGGGCAGCTGGAACAAACGTGGTGTAGCTGGGGACCTTTGCCATATCCCCAAAATCGAGCTCTTATTTCTATGGAGGGGAGCAAAACATGGATTTTGAGTAGTCAGCAAGGACTATGTAATCATTAAACAAACAAACACACTAAACCAAATTATTTTATTTGAGCCACAGATGAATTTCAAAAGTAAGACTTGAATTAAAGCAATGCAAGGGGAGAAAAAAGAGAGAGAGAGAGAAAAGAAAGGAAAAAATAGAGCAGTGCAATGTAGGCATGCAGAGCTGACTAATCTAAAGAACCATTGATCCGGGATCAGTGAAAACAATGATCTTGAATAGCTAGGGACAGCAGAGAGTACCATCCAATTAAATACTCTCATCCATTATTTACAAAATTAATCCTTAGTACTTGATGATAATGTATTAAAATTAAGTGCTGATTAGGCCTGACCCCATAGCAGTTTCTTCAGAAAGTTAAAAAAAAAAGATTGTTTTCAGACACTCTTTTGACCCCCTTGATGGGAGAATACCTAGGATGATACCTCTAGGGAACAGAAACATAAATAGAAGCAGACGATGGCTGGGCCCTGTGGTACAGGGGTTAACAGATGCAGTGTAGCCTCACTAAGGTAAACTAATTAGAGAGAAATGCAGATTGACTTTGAGAAGTCTGATTGTGTAATGCCTCAAGTGAGTGTCCTGCTTTTATATTTGATCATTATACAAATATAGTTTGAACATCTTACGTCGTAGAAATTTCAAAATCATTCTGAATGATGTCTGTTTTATCTGTTACAATTTTCCTCTAAAACTGATATGGTATAGAAGTAATTCAATAATTTTGAGCACCTACTATGTGCCCATTGCTATGGTAGGCTCTTTACATCCATCACGTATTTCATGTTCATAGTTATCCTAGGAGATAGGTTTTATCTAGGTCTTACTGGTTGAAGAACAGAACATTATAGGGTAACCCTATAATAGAAATATCAGGGCCAGGATTTGAAATCTTATGCTGCACCACCTTCAATGAGTATGTAATATGTAATGTATGTCAAGGGCTCCATGGCTCCGTATGGTAGGAAGGATTACCTCTTTTGTCTCTCTCACATTGTTTATTTAAAAATATATTTTAGGATGAGGAGGTGAAAGGTAGAGGAAAATCAGAGTGACTGAGGGACTGTCTTAGAAAGTTCTTTTCAGCTTTGTATTTGTGTATGTTCCATATACCAACTTAAACATGTCCATCTTGACCTTGGGAAGTACACATTCATTAACTACCATTGGTGGCAACTTTTCCTGGAAGGAAACTGCAGCCTAGGCAATTTAGGAGTACCGCAACCCTCCAAAGAAAGACGTCCTACTAAATGAGGTTCAAAATGCTGTAGGTCAAATTCTACCCTTTTAGGTACACAGATCTATGTAAGAAAAGCCTAAAGTGACATTGTCAGCTTAAGTGCAGAGCTAGTCTTGTCCCCTGAAGACACTTAAAAAAAAATCCTTTGTGATTTGTTATGGGTTATAACCCATAAGGAAAAAGCATCTCCCCAAATTGCTCAGTCATTTCACTGAAATGCATCTGATAGTGGAAGAATGAGTTGCTAACATTTTGTTGGCACCTGGGAATCCTCTTTACATCCTTTAGTAACATGTCTGAAAAGATTGATGTTTGCTTGTGGAAAATCCATAAAGTTGAAAACCAGGCTATAAGCTTAGTTTCTGTAAATATGACCTCCATTATGCTAGAATCTGAGCCCCCAGATCTCATAGAAGTCTTATTCATATCTCTGTCTCATGTAGCATGATGTTAGGGGTACTGGATGATTCGGGACTGTTAAAATGAACTCATATCATGTGTTCAATCAAGGAAAGGCACATACTTCAATTTTCTTGCATATAGATGAGAACGTTATTAGATGCTTATTTATATATTTTTCTGTGTATCCTTCCTTCCATATATTCGTCTATCTACTCATATATCCATCCATCGAGAAAACGTACCAGTAAAAAATGATGTGGCTAATTTCTTGCTTTTGTAAGATGAAAAGTGCTTTATTTTTCTTTGTACAAATATCATTTATAAGATTAATATAATTGAATTTTCAAAACAAGAACAACTCTTTCCTGATTACTAATGATCGTAAGGATTAGACAGGAAATAATTACTGCTGATTTACTAAACTATGTCACAATAACTTGAGGATTGAATTGCTATTAATTAATTCAATTATACATAAAGTTCTCTCTACTTAAGAAGCAAAGAATCATGTTCTGTGATTCCTTGCTACATTTCCAAATCCCCAATTTAGGGCAACCACAAGCATAGGAACACACATTTCATAACAATAACTATTACCCTGGGGATAACACTATTGTATTTGTATTGTGTAAAGAAAAGAAGAAAAAATACCTTCTGGAAAATGAGGGGTCTCCATATCAAAGACTAATTACCTAGGGTACTGGTTATTTGGTGAGGCATCCTTCCTTTTTCTATGTTTATGGGGATTTAGGAAGTGGTTGGGTATTTTCCCTGAAGTTAAAAATTAAGCCTCCCTACTCTTCTTTCACATTTGAGTTTATAAGTAGGACATCATACGTAGTTTACTTCATTTATATTATATCCAGTGTCTAAGATAATAGTATACATAATATAAGAGCTTAAAAGTTAATGCAGCAGCTATCTATGGATTATCTATAAATTATCTAACTATTACTAGGCATTTTAAGAAATACAAAGCTTAAGTTAGAACTTTTAACTTTCAGAATCTTTCTGTATCATTAGAAAGATGGACTACACAAAACCGTATAATGGCAGGAGTGTTTTTTCATGTGTTATGCAAGATTTACACATAGCTATAAAATTTGGCATAGAAATCTGCTTTTGAGATATTTTGGGTTATATTGCTCCTGTTTTAAATAAATAGTTCATTGTTGATAGTCTCTTTGCTAGTTATTTGTCAGACGGGGCATGGGAATTTATAAAGCTGATGGGAGGAAAAGATGGCTCTCTGATGGTTTCAAGCCGGGCTGCTTGCTACTGGGTATATTGGAAAACAGTCTCTCAGAGGGCAAGGGCACATAAATAACTTAGCAAAGTACCTTTGTCGTGCATAGTAACTGATAAAATATGAACTCTTGTTTAGTTCACTTAAGACAGAAGTCAGTCATGGATTCAACAAGAATGTGTTGACTTCATTATGTGTCAGGCACTGTGGGTGGGGCTGGTTTGGTCAGGCAAACCAGCAGTGTCTTCCCTTTCTTAGAGCTTATAATCTGGTGATGAAGGCAGACAGGAAATGGTTCAAAAAATAAGCGACAGAAAAAAAATGAGATACTGTGAGAGAGAATAGGAGGGGGCTTACTGAGAAGGTTTCTCTGAAGAGTTGATATTTAAAATAAAACCTAAAGAAGGAAAAAGTGTTAAGTACGTGAAGAATGGGAAGACAGAGGAATAGCAGTTATAAAAGCCAGAAATGGAAAGGAATTTGAATTGTTCACAGAATTAGGAGATGGAGGAGGAGGGAAAGGAGGACAAGGAGGAGGAAAAAAAAAGGCATAATAACTATAACATAAATAAGAAAGAAGCATAAAGTACAATTTAAGAGCAGTCACGTCCAAGCGTATTTTACAGTCATGTGAAAATTTCAAGGAGAGTCTCCAAGAGGTTACTCAGTCATTAGCACCTCATCCCTGTCTGAATCTAGCTGAAGTGAGAAAATCTGAGGACAAACATGGAAGCCAAAACAGCTACTTGGTGTGAAAGCCACATGGGTGCATGCCCGGAACACAAAAGTGATGGATGTTGCCAGCCCGTTCATGAGAAGGAGCAGACCAAGGCGAGCCTAGCTGAGGGCCAGGGGAAAAGGGGAGCAAGCACAGCAGAGCATGCTCTTCCCCTCACACTCACCAGTTCCCCTCACACTCACCAGTCAGATACGTCTCACCACCTTCCCAAGGGTGGAACAAAATTAAGGAGCAGTGGAGGGCCAGGCTCATACCAAACCCTAGTCCTTCACAGGAAGGAAACATCATGTTGGCAAAGAAACATGACAGGGGTATTATTACAACTTGGATATTGTTGTAAATCCACTTTAAGGTTTTAAGGAAGGGGTACATGATCCAATATATGTCATTAAAAGAGTACCTCAGGGGCTTGATAAAAAATTTTTCAGGACAAACATCATGAATATTTAAGACAAAATCATACCAAACCACCATTATTATCAATACAATTTCATAGTTAATATAGCAGTTATAAACATAGAAAGCAAACATCATTTGCTATGTGCTAGGCAATGTTCTCGGTGCTTTGCAAATATTAACTCATTTCATGCACTTAACTTAATGAGGTAGGAATTAGGATTTTTCATCCCCACTTTATAAAGACCTCAACCATTAGAATATTTGAAAGTATAGCCTGAGGTCAAACAGGTAGTAACTAGTAGAGGTAGGAACTGATTTTAACCCCTCTGCTACAGATGCATGGGGTAGGGGTGGGAGAACTTAGGCAACAGTTTGAATTTTCATTGTCTTATATTTTGTTTCACTGCTTTGCGTAGAGAAGATCAGTCATGTCTGGAATATGCTGTGACAGATGAAAATCTATTTTTGCTTTATTCATAAGTGCTTAAAAATATATCACAACATTATTGTTTTAGAAAGCATTCATAAAGAGGTTTAAGAATGCAATGCCAAATATTATTTCTTTGCTGGAGTCTCTGTAGGGTTAAGTGCAACTCCTTAGTCAGTTGGCTTGGAACATGATAATGTGTAGACTGAGGTAAAATACCCTAATGCATGTTATATTAAAACAGTCTTTTATTTTGCAATCACCTGTCAACTCATTTACTTCTATTAATGCAGTGTTAACTATGATAGACACAGATGAATTAATTAGTGTTTAAAATGTCTCTCAAAAGTGTGTTATATTTCCCCATCATCCCCTGGAGGAGGCAGACATGTTGAGACAGTGTCTTGAAAGACAGCAGGGCTTCTAAGAGATATTTAAATGGGCCACTTTTTTGTAATGTTCATCACAGGTGAGTGTGATTTTTCAATTTGCACGTTTGCCACATTGTCTGGAATCTCTGAAAAAGACACATACATCATTGAAACAACTTCCATCCACGTCATGAGAAATTACTCTGGCTGCTGTGAGAAGAAAGGTGGAAGGTGGTTAAGAATGAAAGTGGAGAGAGATGACTGGGTGGCTCAGTCAGTTAAGTGTCTGACTTCGGCTCAGGTCATGATCTCGGGGTCCACGTGGGGCTCCACGCTCAGTAGGGAGTCTGCTTCTCCCTCTCCCTCTTCCCCTCCCCTGCCCCACTCCTGCTTTCTCTCTCCCTCATATAAATACATAAAATCTTTAAAAAAAAGAATGAAAGTGGAGAGAGTGGTACGTAAGCTCTCTCAGTGATCTAGACTAGAGAGATTGTTGCGTAGGTCAGTGAGTAGAATCAAGATGCAGTTTTGAGATAAGCATTCTGAGACTTGTTGATAGATTGGGGATGCAAATTAGGAAGAATTAGAAGAATCCCTACATTCAGGTTTCTGATATGAGGTTGATGATGATGATGTCATTCCTGAGTAAGTAAAGACAGGGGTAGGGGTCGTGGCCAACAGTCTTGGGGGAATGGGATGATTTCAGTTTTAAACACATTCATTTTGAGATTCTTGTGAGACTTCTAAGTAAAAAACTCAAAAAGAATAATAAGAACTACCACTGCATGAAATATACTATATTCTAATATGCTCGCACAGTTTAAATCGCGAATTCATTGAACCCTTAGAGCCACCCTATGTGGTCATCAGCGGGACTATTATCATCCTCATTTCATACGTGAAGGCAGTTGTACGTATAATAAAATGAGATCATCTAGGTTGAAGTATGCAGATCAGTGCTAGGGACTAAGAAAGTACTCATAAAAATGTATCCGTTAAATTTCCTGCTTAGAGTACTCACTGATAATATTTCGAATGCTGTTGGATGCCCCCGCTGGATGCTGGCTGGTTGAGAATGTGCTGTATTTCAAATGTGGGTACCGCAGTAGACGGTAATTAGGCGCATCGTAGCTGACGTAGCTAAGGACAAACGCATGGAAGAAGATGCTGCGGTTTTGACAAAAGTACTGGCTGACAAATTCTATGCTCCAACAAGTTCACGACTCGACTTCACAAAATGATAATAGAGGGCAATTTAATTAAAAGATAATGGAATAAATTAAGAATGCTCCAGTGTCTTTGTATGCCTTAAGAGCATACATTTTCACCTCATAAAAGTCAACCCAGGAATCTTTCTTACCCAAATTGAAGCAGTCTATAAATATCACACATTTAGGTTAAACTATATTGAAATAAAGCTGGTGGAAATATTTGCTTAAGTATTTTCTCAAGTAGGCATACAGCACTTTTTTCATTTAAAAATGAACTGTCTGAGTTAAAGGGAAAAGCATGAACAAATTGTCTTGTAAAATTTTGACTTCCTTCTTAACACATTATTTACTGAGTGCCAATCATTGTGCTGAGACATCAAGCCAACCTTTGGATTCACCTCTTAATAGATATCCCCAACACTACATCAAAAACAATGACGTACTGTGTGCTGGCTAATTGAACCTAATAATAAAAAAAATAAATAAAATAAAATTCATAGAAGAAAAACTAGATATTCCCACAGAAGATAAAGATTCCGTGAATTCTAAACAGGGTCTGTGAAAGCAGAGATCCTCTAATCTTCGCCTAACATGAGCATTAGGAACAAGGGCTTGAGGAGCCTGGGTTCAAATCTCAATTCTACTAATTCATAGCTGTGTGACCTAGGGCACATTCCTCAACCTTTGTGTCCTTTCGTTTGCTCAGTTGGTTAAATGAATTAAAAAAGGGCATTTCCTCATAGTTTTATATATTAAGTGAGTCAATAAGTATGTAAAGTGCTTTGAACAGAATGTGGTCCGTAAGAGGCACTCTATCACCCTTAGCCGCTATTAAGTCTAACCCTGATTTAGGACAGCGTTCATATTCTCTCTTCTTGGGCTCCAGGCCGATAGGTGGTTGTTTGGTATCTGTTTTAGTGTCCCCATATATGCCCTGGCTGTTAGGCCACTTGGACTTGGCCAGACTTCTCCGACCACATGGACAATTTAGAGGAGATTCTGTTGTGTAATTTCAGATTCAAGCCTAGTAGAACCTCATTTCTGACCTAGAGATAAAACCTCTGCACTATCTGTACTACAGAATCTTTGCAGCTCCTATAAGGCTTCTGAGAATCTCTTCTTGGGGCTAAAGAAATGCTGTTATTAGCTGGCATATCTTGATCCTTTGCCAAACTTCATTCCTAAGGACCGGTGATCTAGCCATCTCATGAGAAATAGGACCACTGCCAAGTGTTAGAGAACCTGGTCATGTACACTGCTGATGGGCCTGTTGAAAAGGCTGTTCCACTGCAGGCTGCTTCTATGGCCTATCTTCTCCACCCATAGGTGGAACGCTCCATCTTCTTGAGTGAGGGCTCATCTTTTCCGTCTTTTCAGGAGGCCTCCCTGAGTAGAGGGATTGAGAACTGAACATGAATTGAGAGCTGCAGGGTTCAATCAAGTGATTCCTTTGCTCTGTTCTTTTCTCCCCTCTCCCCTACTTGCTGCCACTGCCCTGCTGGGCCTCCCATCGGATGGCTGCTGTTCCACCTCTGTGTATACCCATGATGATTAGGGAGGGTTAAGTTCTCCTCCCATTGAAATAAAAATGCAGCCATTTACCTTGGGTGTCTTAGAATTGATTGCCAAGAAATGATAGATAAATGCTGCGTAGCATTTTCCTCTAACTCCTCAGAGCGATGTGGGATTTGAGTCATAGATGTTTACACTTGCTTATGCACTTGCCCAAGCCAGTTACTTGGTTCCATGGAAAGACAAGGAATGAATGATGGAATGAATGGGTATGTTTTATTTGATTATATTCAAAATTCAGAGAAGAGGCACTGTGGGATATGTGGGAGAATGGAATAGAGATAGAATTTGGAATCAAAGAGATCTGGGGTGGGAAATCCTATGTTCATACCTTATTAGCTATGTGACCTTGGGCCAGGCTCCCAGGTTCTCAAATTTGTAGTTTTTGTATATATGAGATGGAAATAGTAGTGCCAGGTCATAGGATTTTTTTTGTGGAATAAATGGGAATAAATGGAGAGCGTCGTTGTAAAGCAAAGTACGCTAGTGGTGGCATTGTATCTGCATGGCAGAATGTTTCCTGAGCCTCAGGTTAAGGGAAATTTGAATTATGTGCACAGTATTCTCCATTTCAACAAGTACTTGCTAAATTTCAATCAACATGTCAGCAACAGGATTAAGCACTATAAAGAAATTAGCAAGACAAAAATCCTTGACCCTGAAGGAGGAAAGAAACATAATAACTCATATTGGGTAAGATAAAAACCAATGATAAATAGAAACATAACATTTATTGAAAAACCTCAATTCATTAGAGCATAAACATAAAATGATTTTATTTCTCTCCATAACTGCCTCATTTTTAATATATGCCCCCCCATCTTCTTCTTGTTCCTTAATGACATCTTGAGAATCTTCCAGAACTTTCTGACCAATGTCAGGTATCAAAGTTTAGTATTTTGAAACTCCTTATCACATTTTTTCAAAATTCTCTACCTTCCCTCCCCTTTTGTGTATGACCTAGCTCCTCTAGAATGTGAGGCAGGGTGAGGGAGAGAGAAATATACTTCATTTCTGCGTTTATGCTTGTTAATAGCAAGGAAGTCCCTGATCCCGCTTTGGTGTAGTTTCTGAATGTGTGCTACTCGTGGTTCTCCTAGGTGTTGATATTCAACTTCCGTGGTCCTGCCTTCATGGAGAACCTTTCATCTACATTGGACTTGTCAGCTCTTTAGGCTGCCTCAGAACCTCCATGATCCTTCACATGAAGGTGTGAACACCACTGGAGTCTTCTGTAACATCCTGTGTGTGTCCCATGGACTTTGGATAGTTGTAACCATTTTTCCTAGGTGTTCTATCCAATATCCTCTGCACATATGGGCTACCCTTTCAATTCTTTGATCTTTATCATTCTCCAGACGATAATTGAGCACCAGTCTGTATGATCACGCATGCTGCTAAACTCCAGCTCTTCACAGGCTAACTCACCAGCCTCTTCTCTGACTTGTTGGCCATCCTAAGGTAGACCTATGTGCTCTGCAGCAATGCAGCCTATAGCAGAATAAATAGTTTCAAGCTCTCCCTTCTCACAGGCACCCCAGATATTGACTAGTGAGTCATGGGTGTCATCGACTGGTTTAGTTTGGGGGGTTATGAGAGAGAAAAGGGAAGAAATTCCACCAGTCTTCTCTCTGTTATTTTCCCCAAGTCCTGTTATTAGTTTTCAGCAGATAGAAGGGAAAGAGGGATTGTTGTTGGCAGGACCTATTCTGCTCTTTTGCTACGCACTTTGATGGTGTCTGGCCTCAGTTATAGGTGACTCCTTAGAGTGGAATTACTTAGCACTTGACTCAGCTTTGAGCTACAAGAAGAGAACGTCTCCACATCATAGGGCAGGTGCAAGTATCTTTCTTTATGGCAATGCAGGGGGTACGGACTAAGTTTTCTGAAGATATTTATGAAGGCTCCTCAATCCCTCCCTCACTTATTCCCTTGTTTCACATGGCACCTTATTCAAAGTTAAAGCCTATTGTAGGTTTTTTGCCTGATGTTTTTCATTTACTCACCACTCTTTTGATTTGTTTCTTTATTCTTATATGCAACAATCATATATCAAGCTATTGCTTGGTGCAGCTGGTCTGCAGGAAGATGACAACACACAGAAGAGAAGACAGATAAAGCCCTTCGAGGGAGACACTTACAAAGTTCAATGAATAGCATACTAGAGAGGTAGAGAGTTCTTGCAGAGTGGGAGCACTTATCCCTGAGAGCCAATCTGGTCCAAGAGCTTATGGAAAACTTTAGGAAGAGATGCTTAGGCAAGAACCTGAAGGATACATGGAAGCTAATGAGGCAAAGAAGGCAATAGTAATTTCTAGATCAAAGAAGGGGCTTGTTCAAGCCACTGAAAGAAATTTAGAATGGTTGTAGTATAGTATTATATGCTATTGAAAAGTATGTAAATCAAACAGACCTCATGGGTCATGTTTAGAATGTAGATGAATGAATGAATGAATGAATGAGAAAAAGAATGAACAGTCTTCTTTCAGGGACACATCTCCCTGAAAGGATGGATAGGTGAGGTTTAGACAGTGATGCTTTCAGTGGGGAGAAGTCACCAGCCTACATCCTTCACCATTTCCCCGAGGGATGTGAAGGTCCACATTTGGGAATAAATGAATGAAAAGGCTCTGATGGGGAGACAGTCTTCCCTTCACCAGGGTTTTTTCAGTGATCATTTAATAGCTCCTTTCTATTTCTATCCCTTCTTTTTCTTTAATATTCCTTTCTCTTTTTCTTTGTGTCTCATCTCTTCTCTAACCCTCCAGTGACCCTGTGCTGATTATGTTTGCTTATCCATCAATGTACTTCCAATTCTTTTGAGGAAAGAAAAGCCATAGTCATATAGTTACTGTTTTTCCCATAGGGCTGTCTTTGTAGGCTCCATGTTCTCTGTGGAAACATACACTCTGCTTGAAGTGGTTATATTTTATTGTGTGGATATCAATAATCTGATGATGTCTTTTCTAAAATATCTGCCCTTTTCCTCTGTGTACCATGGAGAAAAAACATTAGGCGTGTAGCGATCCAATTGCCTTGAGTTAGTGACAACAGGCTTTTCTCTACTGAACTGAAAATGTTTTTACCTTGGGAAATATAACTGAAGACATCATGTTACTGTGCCATGTTTGAAGGCATAAATACAACTGAGAAACAACGTCAGTACATGCGGATCACCCCAGTGCCTTATTTCTGAGGTTCTATTGGGGAAACTGTGTCTCTAAAGGGTCAGGGCGCATCGTACAGTTAAGATTCCTAACTTTCAGGGCTCTGACAGTCCCCCCTTAGAAATATTGGGTGACAACACGAGGCTAATATCTTCACTTTTCTCAGAGGCTTTCTTATTCCCTGTGATTTATGAAGCACCTTACTGAGAGGACCTACATCTATTTCATGAAAGGAAACCAGGCTTGGATCTGTTTATGATTCTTAGCCTGCTTTCTTATAGATGAGATGCCACTTTTGCACCTCTGTTAACAACTTATTAATAAATCAAGTTCTCCTAAATCTTTTTCTTACCTCCAGGTCTCACAGATAGATAGACCTGGCAAAGTAGACTAAGATTTTTTTCTGTATTATTGTTCTAGCCAAAGATTTGGCTTCTTTTCATTTCTTTTATGGTTATCTAAATGAGATCTAACTTAAAACAGCCACGTGGCAAAGTTGAAAAAGTAGCTATCAGGGAGTAACAATGAAGACGATAATAAAAAATGTATTGGCCATTTAGTATATACCATGTAAAAAGGCTAAATGGTCTGCCTGTATGATCCTGTTTAATGTTCACAACAAGCCCCCCTGGGAAGATACTATTGGTGGATGAAGAAATGTGTTCAAAATTGCTTAATAAATTGAATAAAATCCCACAGATATTAAGAGAAAGTTCCAGATTTCAAATGCTTGTTTTTCTGATTCTATTATATGAGCAACAAAAGGTTCATAGGTGTATTACATGGTCCCTTTACTTTTTTTTCATTTAAAATAGGTTTATATGTTACTTAAGCTTCAAAAAATGGATTATGCTATACTGCTTCTTACAAAACAAAATTGTCACCCCAATCTTTTCCCTACTTGCTATGTAGTATTGGAGATTGCACAAACTCCCAGAATCTTCCTTCCTCATCAAGGGCTTGAATGTCTCTTTTCAAAATAAATGAATCTTTAAAAAAATAAGCTTATTAGTCATTAAATGTATTTATACAACAATTTGTTTCATTAGTGTGAGGTTGATTACTCTTGTAATTACAAAGTAAACCACAGAATTGGTTTCATAATGATGCCTTCAATGTGATATCATTTATCTTATTACAGGATTTGAGTATGAGATATCTATTCTAATGAGAAAAGCCCAAAATGAAAAATGCGTCCATATATCTGAAAATATGGACATTTCAAGGAAAATTAATTCATCCTCATATATGTTGCTTCTCTGTCCAATGTCACCTCCCTAAATATCACCAACATAAGCTGTTCAGGAGGCAAGGATGAGTTTGTTATACGCCATGGTATGGAAGAAAACTGCCTTGGGAGAGTTTCAACAGTGTCTCTGAAGAGGGATTCAAGGTCAGATTTTATTGAGAATTTCATATTTGGTTTAAGGCTGGTTTTTCAATGAGAGGCCTTGATTAGGATTGAATAAGGATCAGGATATCACTGTCCAGATGGTGGAAACAGCAAAGCAGGATTTTGAGGTGAAGGGTTTGTATGGTCTCAGGGTATAAACTGTTGGCCAATGCTTCCTAGTGGGGAGTTGATGGGTGTTTCAGGAAGTTCCTTTAATGAATTATAGAGTTATTTGCTTGGACAAGAGTCTCCTAGAATACAAGGACGTGCTAATGTAGATAGCACAGTAAATTCTCATTAATGAAGACAGTATGTGAGGGGTGGGAGGTAAGTAGTTTCCGTGATCAATGTTCAACCTGCGTGTGGAGATAGATGATTTTGTTTTCATATCACATAGTGAGAAAGTTTTTGAATTACATGCTTGTCTCTACTGCTGGAGAATGAACTCTTCCAACGACAGGGCTACCCTACCAATCATTTGTGTTTCTTTGCAAATGACTTGCATTTCTCCACTGGAACAGAGTAGTTACCAAGATAGCAGAGGGGGGTTGTGACGGGAGCAGTGGGATAAATGGTAATACTATAATCGCTTTATCTATGCGCATGCCCTACTTGACAGAGGACCTACTATGTACTTCCTGGTGAATTATCTCATCTAAGCTATAGCAACCACGTGGGATTGCTTCTATTTTCATTTCACAGATCTGTCATAAAGAGATACTGTTTTCATTGTTGAATGGAGGGTTGTTACAACTAATTGGGCATTCTTTCAATAGATTTATATCATGTAAATCGGTCTACGGTGTTTACCTTTATTCATTCCAACACAAATATTAGCATTTCCGACAGATTTACATATTAAAAGCTAAGAGGGAACTTCAGCCAGTAGTAAAATCAGTGAGTATCTTAGAGTGAACGTGAGAAACTCATTAACTAATATTTTCTTTTGTCAGAGATTTAACCACAGAAAAATCAATTGCCATCTGATTCCCATGTACATCCTTAATGAGAATAAGTATCTCTATGATCTGGGTCTCCCTGAATCAGACCCTTGAATGAATTCATCCCCCAGGGGTGGCTCTTCTAACTTTTTAAGTCTCTGCTGCCACACTGTGGGGAAACATGAAATAAAACATTAGTTTCTTAGATATTTGTGTGTGTGTGTGTGTCTTTTTTATTTTGTTATGAAGGAGCAATCGTCATTTACAACATCTCAAATTCAATTAACGAACAAGTAACAATAAAGTAAAAAGCTTTCAGACAAGGATGGTGTTAAGTGAAGTCTACAAATTGAAGGAGTGATGGTACTATTATTAATAGGGTTGCTTTATTGTCTACTTGGGTAATGAGCTCAATTCAAAATGTGGTCACTTCAAGGGAGGTAGCCTGATATAGTGAAGCAAATATAAGCTTTTAATTCTTATTATATCAAAGAGACGGACTTCTTTCCTCACTTCCTTGCTTTTCTATTTTCTTCTTTCCATTCTTCTTTTCCTTTCTTCTTCCACTAAAACTGAGTATCTACTACTTTGTGCCAGACATTATGGTGAGTGGTATTAATACAGAATCAAATTAGGCTATAGCTTGAATCTCAACAGGGGCATTCTTTAGTGATAAAGGTATATAAAGTGAAAATTAGAATCTGAAGCAGGCTTGAGAGAATTTTGCACATGATATCACGGGACAGTAAAAGAGCAGCTTCCAAAGCCCCAATATCAATTATTTGAAGTAAATGTTGATACTTTCTTTTCTGAGAGTCAGAAATCCCATCATCCAATGACTGTGACAGCAACTATATGCAGAAGTCATGAGCTCAAGTATCTTACTTACAATGAGAGTGATTGTTGTCATCTTTGGTTGAAGGCGATTGAAAGGTATAGGTATTAGGGAAAGTGATTATTAAACAGAGCCTCTCTCTATAACTTGATTAGTGCATTTCAAAGTAATTGAAAGGGGTGTAGTTAGAAAGGTGGAGATCTTTTCAATCTTCTTTAGAAATATGCCTCTTTTGGGTGGGCCTACGCGGCTCAGTTGGTTAAGCATCCAACTCTTGATTTTGGCTCAGGTTGTGATCTCAGGGTTGTGAGATCCCACCTCTTATTGGGCTCTGCACTGGGGGTGGAGCCTGCTTAAGATTTTCTCTGTCCCTCTCCCTCTGCTCCTACTCCCCTCCCCCACCCCTCTTTAAATAAAGTATTGCTTCAAAGAGCATATGAAATGACATTATAATATTCAACCTCTACTATTCCTTTAAGTCATAAAAGTGGTAGCTATTGCCTAAAAATGAGCTTTATTTATTGTTTCTTTAATATACTGTTTCCCAATCTCAAGAGCCTAGAAATAGCCATATGTATTTCAAGGCCGAGCAAACCTGGGGAACAAGACGAAAACCCTCATGTTAGTTGGGGAGATTCAATGAAGGAAGGATGTGAATTAGTATTTATTGAGTGTACATTATGCACAAGCCTGTGTCAGACAATTTAGATTTATTAGCTTGTTTAAACCCCTCAAAAATTTAAAAAAAAGGTCAGTATATTAGCCCCATTTCAGAGATGAAGAAACAGGTTGTAAGAGGAAAGGCAACACGTTCAAAGTCTCATAACTTATAAGTGGCAGGATTTGCATAAAACCAGACCCATCATGTCCATTCCACCATCGGAACCAAAAGGAAGCATTTAAATATCTACATCCAAATGAAAATGTACTTTATTTAAATCTGCCTGTGTTTATTTTTTAAGAGGCACATGGTATCAGTGCTGTCAGGAGGATGAGTACAGAGGCCTTGTTTTAAATCATATGAAAATGTATTTGCTCATCTTTGAAGTACACACTTTTTTATTAAGTACATTTTAAATTAAGCCTTCTTGGAGGTAAAGGAAAACCATAAGCTAATTTAAAAGTCAGGAATCTGAGTTCTTTTGAAGTACAAGTTTTCAGAGCCAGAATTCATTACCATCAATTCAACGGGAAAAATCAAGTCAAATAGTTTAATGCTGAATCTTTTTATGAGGTGAAGCAGATGGTTGCCATTCTTAAATCCAAGGGAGATTTACAGTCCAGTGGCAATGGAAAAAAACCAAACAGAAAGCAGAAGGTGGGGAGAGTCTAGTTTGGCAGCTTGATTTGGACTCAAGGACAAAAAACTTAGCCTCCTAGGAGCAAAGGGTGGGAATATGCAATGCAGCTTGTTCAGGAGGGAACAGCCTGATGAGGGGATGAGGCTGGTGGATTTTCCATGGACCAAACCTTGCTTTCCTCATCAGTAATGGGGGTAACAGTCGTCCTGGGCCACAGGATGACTGTGAGGATTGAACACACCAGTGAACGTACAGATCTTCATTCAGCGAAAGCTGAATAGTACCTGCTTTTTTTTTTTTTTCTTAAAGATTTTATTTATTTATTTGACAGAGAGAGACAGCCAGCGAGAGAGGGAACACAAGCAGGGGAAGTGGGAGAGGAAGAAGCAGGCTCCCAGCGGAGCAGGGTGCCCAATGCGGGGCTCGATCCCAGGACCCTGGGATCATGACCTGAGCTGAAGGTAGATGCTTAACGACTGAGCCACCCAGGTGCCCCCACAGTGTACCTGCTTGACAGATGTTCATCTTTATTATTCCTGCAGGCAATGGAATGAAGCAGACCTAGCACAAGTCACATTATTGCCGTATCCCCTCTCCAGGAACGGGTTTATATCATCATGGGTGTGTGACACACCTTCCAGAGTAACTTAATCTCACTGAGGTTCAAATTCCATACTTGTAAAAAGGGAATATTAAATACCACCTGTGCATAGCTGTTGTGGGGTCAGATGAAAGGGTCGTTGTGAAAGGCCTTTGTAAAATATATTCAAATACCAGTTATTATTATTATCACTTCCTGTTTCTTCCTAGTTTTCGTAGCAATCTCATCTTTATTTATTTATTTTAAAGATTTTATTTATTTATTCGACAGAGACAGAGACAGCCAGCGAGAGAGGGAACACAAGCAGAAGGAGTGGGAGAGGAAGAAGCAGGCTCACAGCAGAGGAGCCTGACGTGGGGCTCGATCCCATAACGCCGGGATCACGCCCTGAGCCGAAGGCAGACGCTTAACCGCTGTGCCACCCAGGCGCCCCAGCAATCTCATCTTTAAATTCATTAGTGAATCAGATTAATTCATCAGTGAGTCAGTAATAATCATCTTAACAATATAACAAATAACAGAAACATGTTTGCTAGCTGGGATTTACTCTTCTAGATCTCTGCCATGAATACTGAGCTATGAGGGGAAATGTCTCTGAGATTAGCCAGGTGACAACATAGAACTCTGAGGGAAACACATACAGACTCATCCTGACTGGAGAGAAGGGAAATGGAAGCTAAGGAACAGAAGCGGGGCCGGTGCATATGTTAGGAATCTATTTAGCTACAAGTAACATAGCATTCAATGAACAGTGACTTAAAGTAATGAGCTAATGCTTTCTTGTTTAACAAGTTTACAGGAAGGTGGTTTCCTGGTCTTGAATCTGCTTGTGACCGTGCTGAGACCCAGGGTTTCTCTGTTCCACTGCTTGTAGCTTTCGTCCCCGTGCTTGGTGTCTTGCGGCAGCAGACAGCTGCCACAGCTCCGTGATCCACGTGTAAGGCAGGAGGAAGGCAGAAGAATGGTACCAGCCATTTCCGTCCCTTACGAAGAGAGACAAAGCTTCCCCAAGGTCCCCTAACAAACTTGTTATTATATCCCAGGGATGCCGGGGTGGGGTGGGGGTGATGCTCAGTCAATTAAGCGTCCAGCTCTTGATTTAGCTCAGGTCCTGATCTCAGGCTTGTGGAAGGAATCAAGCCCAGTCAGGCTCCGTGGTCACCGGGGAGATCAGAGAGTCTGCTTCTCTTCCTCTCTGTCTGCCCTTCCCCCTGCTCATGCGCTCTCCCTTTCTCTCTTCCTAAAATAAATAAATAAATCTTAACAACAATAACAAAAAAGAGTGGTACCCTCCACTTCTGTCCCTTACAAAGAGAACAAAAGCTTTCCCAAGATTCCCTGGCAAACTTGTTATGATCTCTCAAAGGCCCGATGATGTCAGATGGTTATTCCTGGCTGCAACCATCACTGGGCAAATGAATATTTATTTAATTAGGCACGTGGCACGTGTGAGCACTGAGTTTTATTAACAAGGAGTATGGGAAGAATGAATGGGTAAGAGGAATGAGACAGCTAGCAGTGCCTGTCACAATGCAGGTCTCAGAGCTGGTGGAGAAGGGGTCATTCCCCATTAGAGGGGAAGAGTTCCCACACAGGAAGCATGATGGCATTTCCAATGGGCTTGGAACCTTGAGTTTTTCATGTATGTGTCTGGGGGCTGAGAGATGTAGAACACGTGGAGATTGAGGGAAGTTTGAATTAAAGGAATGGAGTGAGAAATTTGCTTTAAGTATCCATTCCCTTATAAATTATTTCTGTTGTAATTGATGGAAAAATAATATGTGTACTTTTCAAGTGCCGTATCTTTAAGCGAAAATATCACATTTTGCCTAATCCAAGTTTTTTGCTGGCAAAATAAATGCTATCTGCTCTGGCTTTCCCGGACATTTGTCGTAGTGTTTAGATACTGTGTTCAGTGTTGTTCAAGACTGTACCTAAAAAAGAAAATTGCCTAAAGAAGCTTTTGCTGTAAACAAATAATTTAAACACCCTGAGCTTAAAGGGATAAAAAGAGATTTCATGAGATGCAAGCTGTCTGGTGAAATTCAACATATTATAGAAATTTTGAATGGCAACCAATGTGTGTTGTTTCTGAGAAAGGTTAAAACCTCAGGGCCTTGCATGGAAAATGGGGGTGGCAAACTTCAGAATATCTTTTTGAGGAGAATTGAGATTTGCCTGATTTTTGTGCTCTTCATTTCTTAAGGTGGTGATTTTTATCCCATTAATTGATTGTATTTGTTTTTGTAGAATTTGGAATCGGAAGAGCAGAGAGACATTGTACTCAACAGCAACATTTTAACAACTTTTATTTAAGAGCAGTATTTGGTTCCAGCACCACCCAGTGACAGATCTAAAAACTGCACGTTACTGAACTGGATTGGCATCTTGGTCTTACAAATACATTGTCTAACATGCAGGCTATTGGCTGTGTGTAGCCAGTGAGTGCTTATAATTGGCTAGTTCTGAGATTTGCTGTGAGTAAAATACACTTTGGATACCATTAAGAATTTTTATTTTGGTTGCATATAAGGATGATAATGTTTAGATATATTTGGTTAAAGTAAATCTATTCAAATTCATTACAAATTTATATTTTTAAATTATTTTTAAGGTGCCTATTAGAACATTTTAAATTACATACCTAGCTAGCATTATATTCCTTGACTACAGTGCTAACTTAGAGACTTAACTGGGTAGTTTTGTCCAGGTAGGTCATTTAGTAAAAGTACGTGGGTAAAGAAGCTGATGTAAACCATCTAAATGTACGCCAAAGAACATGTTAGATCATCTGTAGAGGTAGCAAGAGTGAATATATCCAGGTTTTCTTTCTACCTAAACTTATGATCACAGGGAATTAAAAATGTTAGCAGATTTATTTCCTTCTGAAGTGGCTGTATTGCGAATTCACTAGGTGCCAAGCATTTTTTAAAGAACTCTGCAAGCATTTACTCACTTAATCCCCACAAAAGATTCTATGAGGCGATTACTGTTATTTTCTTAATTTCACACAAAAGAGTGAAGCAGGGAGCTGAAGCCTTGTCCAAGATCACATGACTATCAAAAGGTTATAGTGAGGATTTAAGACAGTCTGTCTCTGGAATTTACACTCCTTAACTCTGTTGCTGTCCTCCTACTGAAGAGAAACTGTGGATGAAAAATAAAAACCAGGGGCACCTGGGTGGCTCAGTCTCTTAAGCATCTGACTCTTGATTTCAGCCCAGCCATGATCTCAGGGTCATAGGATCAAGCGCCACCTTGGGCTCTGCCCTCAGCAAGAGCCTCTCTAGGATTTTCTCTCCTCCCTTTCCTCCATCCCTTCGCAGATGCTCTCCAAAGAAAGAAAGGAAGAAAAGAAGAAAAGATGAAAAAGAAAACCACACCGCCCATAAGAAAACCATTCTCAGCATGTCTTAACCCTGAAGTAGTCAGAGAGGGGCACCTGGGTGGCTCGGTTGGTTAAGCATCTGCCTTTAGCTCAGGTCACAATCTCAGGGTTTTGGGATTGAGTCCCGCATCGGGCTCCCTGCTCAGCGGGGATTCTGCCTCTCCTTCTCCATCCACCTTTCCCCCAGCTCATGCCAGAGTAAAAACTAAAAAACCTAAAAAAAAAAAAAGACATAGTCATAGATTGTTGCCAAATTTTTAGCTATCACATTCTTATTAATGGAATTCGAATAAATTTAGATAGTAATGTCATTTTTAAATACTATGTTCCAGATTGACCTTTTAGTATCCATCGCAATGAGTAAACACTGTCAGTCCCAAAATGAGTAAGATAACAATTTTCCTTCCAGGTATTCAGGAATTGGACCTATAAATAGATAATCTATGCATATGAAATATGCAAAAGGATGGCCCCCAGAGGAGATGGCTTTTAAGCAAAATTTTGGAGGAAAAATAGGATTTGCCAGGCAGAAATGGGAAAAATTGAGAACGGACAAGCTGGGTAAAGTCACGTGATCATGAAACAGGCGCATGCAGAACATGAGAAACAGATCAATATCGCTTGAGTTTAAGATTGTGGGGAGAGGTAAGGGTGTTCGTCTAATGAGACAGTCATGAAGGTCTTTAAAGCCCCATACTGAACTCAGAAAGGTACCGGTCTGACAACCTGAGTAAGAGAATGATTTTGAGTGGTAGGTGATAAGTCCTGAGCTCAGTTTGATCTTTTTCTCCTTTTTTGCTTTAATATTGCAATTTTATGTGATGAGATGAATGCCCTGGGGAAAGAAATCTATGAAACCACAGTCACAGAAGTAGTTCAAGAACTTGTCTCTCTAACCTTTGAATGCCTCATGAAGATCAAATGAATCCATATGTATGACACTGCTTTGAAAACAGCCCAGGGCCGTGTAAGATGTGTGTTAGATGATTGCAGTCAGCTTGGAGCTGAATCAATCAGGTCATGTAAAGGTCTAGCGCATAGTTATTTAAAAAAAAAAAAAGAAACTTTTGGATGCCCTTTTTATTCATTGTTACTATAAGAATATTTTTAGTTTTATTGACTACATTATAACACAGGTGATAGTTCATTTCCCATGAGGATTTTTGAGGTCATGACAAACTAGTACATTGATTTTGACTAAAGTGAATGGAAGATTTGGGAAAATGGTCGAAATGCATATCTTTATACACAGACTGAGACAAATTGAAAAATAACCACAGTTGGGTCTGGTTCATGACTCCTTTTAAAAGACCTCCATAAATATCATAGGTATCATCTAACAATTTCCTATGAGACTTCCCTGGTCATTTTTTTTTTTTTTAAGATTTTATTTATTTTTTTGTCAGAGAGCGAGAGAGTGAGAGAGTGAGCGCACACAAGCAGGGGGAGCGGCAGGCAGAGGGAGAAGCAGGCTCATACAGCTTCTCCCTTAGCAAACTCTAAGACTTGGCTAGCATGAAATTTGAAGCATAGCTCGACCAATGTCATCCATTTAGTCTGATTTCATCAGTCTCAGCATCTGAGGGAATTAAAGGGAAATCATCTCCCTACTGACTTGCACCATGGCCATTTGGCAAATATTTTCATCTGTCGCTTCCCTGACATAAAGGGAAAAAAAAGTGCTAAGAGAGTAGACCTTAAATGTTCTTATCACAAGAAAAAAAAATTATAACTATGTGTGGTGATGGATGTTAACTAGATTTCTTTCAGTGGATCATTTCACAATTTTATATATATAATAATTACGGGTGTATATCTGAAACTAATGGCAATGTTATATGTCAACTATATCTCAGTAAAACAAAAAACAAAAACAAAAAAAAGGAAGAAAAAGAAAGAAAAAGAGGCTTTCTCTTCTTCCATGGAGAAATGCCAGTCATTTAATATATATTCTGGAAAGAAAAAAAAAAGATTTCAGAAGTTTTAAATAAATAATTCAATTAAGTATTATTGGATCAAATACTTAAATTTTCCCCCTTATCTCCACAATAGTTATTAGGATGATTGAAGTATATGATGACAGTGTCGTTCGCATATTTACCTCAAAGAATTACTGGTGATATAACATGTGTGTTTGTCTTGAATGCCCCCCTACTACACCCCCATAAGAGCAAATTGGTATGACCGCTCTATACAGAGAGAAAGGAATATTAAGGAGAATGTGGCTAAAAGAGCAACATTTTAGGCAAGAAAATATTGGAAGGACCTCTTCTTGAGTAAAAGGTTGGGTATGAAGTTAAGCTCAGTTTACATTTTGCCTTAATTTTCTTTCCCATCAAATATAATATTCTTTAAAGAAATGGGATACAGAAGCAACATACTTTTAAAAAATGTCAGATTAAACCCAAATTAAGACAGTGGACTGGAGTGTTATCACATTAAATAAGCCCCAGTTCTTCCAACCACATTAATTCCGTGCCTGCATAACGACACAACTGGTAGACATGATTGTAAAATCACTTTCAATAATAAAAGATGTTTATCCAAAGAACTGGTAAATATAGATTCCACAAATTCTAGGTATACATTTCTTACAAAAAATTAGAATGTATCAGCTACTATGTGATTTTACTTGGGGACTCGAAGAACCTCTTAGGACAAGCTAAGGATTATAGTTAGGTCCTGTTGTGTGTGCAAAATGTAGTTGGATTTGCACATGTTAGTCTAAATTATGCCAGCTTTCAAAGCTTTTCCATAAGAAAAATGACTTTCCTAATTATTAAAAGTAAAACTCACATTTCTTTTTATTTATTTATTTATTTTTNCTCACATTTCTTTTTATTTATTTATTTATTTTTATAATAATTTTTTATTATATTATGTTAGTCACCATACAGTACATTCCTAGTTTTTGATGTAAAGTTCCATGATTCATTACTTGCACATTTCTGATTTTAGAGTTTATTCCTGAAAGAGACAATCCTGGAGAAAAGGAGTAGTGCATTTCAGTGAAAGGGAACTTTGTAGGCAATTTGGAAAGAAGCTCTATTGTGGATTCGGGGAACATCGAAGAGACAATCTCGGGTAAATCAGAAGATCTGAATGGAAAAAGTTATGAACCTTGAAAAAAAAATCTCCTCCCAATCAAAAACTGAGGCCCCGGTGTTTGTATGTTCTTAGGAAAAAGCCTGACAGTGGCAAAGATCTGTTTGATAATTTCTCTTTTGCAATAACTGTGCAGTTTCGATTCATTTAGGGAAGATCTAACCTATTTTTGTATCTAGTCATTAATTCTTTCGCAAAAAATGGACTCCCCCCTCACTCCCATTTTCTCTTGACCAGGCTGTTAATTAGGGGAAAATGCTAATTTCCATTTTCAGCATGGATCAGACCTTGAAACAGAGATGAGTGTACCCTGTTTCAGCTTCGTATTGATAGTAAAGGGATTTGGGCTGCTACGATATTATAATTTTCATACAGAAAATGTGTCTTTATGATACTTTTGTGATTTCAAGCCTTAGTTTGGGGATCCAGGGAGAATTAGGTAGATACCATACTTAGAGTTATACTCTTCAGCAAGCCTTCTGCCTTAGGCTGTGTGTGTGTGTGTGTGTGTGATGTAAAATTCTCTCTCTCATCTATGTATGTGTCTAACTAGAGAGACAGAGTGCCAGAGAGAGACAGACAGAAAGACAAGTTGTTTTTAAACTTTCAATAAGGGAGAAGTTGAGCCTGCTATACAAGAAAGGGGGTGCATTGCACATGCTGGAGCAATGCTGATAACAATATTTAAGCTTATTTGATCTAGAAGTTCATAGACAGTAAGTCTACATGGTATTGAATCAATGCTGCCTCTCCTAGGAAAGCACATTTCTGCATTTGCAAAATGTGAGATTTGAGGATCACAGCTCTTAATTGAAGCAGAACTGAAGATCATTGCCATCCAGGACTGAGAGGGCAGGTGAAAAACCTCTGATTCTGTTCATTTCACCGGACTGGCTTCCCCTTCCCCTGTTTCTTTTCTAAATGGGAAATTGGAGAAAGTTTAACACATAAGGTTCATGAGCAGGAGAAACTGAGACATCTGAGACATGAATGAAAAGATGGCGGAGGTGATGGTGAAGGTTTTCATTCAAATAAAACCAAGGAGACAAATCAAAGGTAAGGGTCCCCTGTCCATTTCCAAATGGGATTTCTGTAACTTGTTTCTTACATGTGCAAAGCCATGAAAGGTTATTTCTTTGCAGATTCTTCAAACTGTGATTTGCTCAAGTTAGGGCAAGGGTGTGTGTGTGTGTGTGTGTGTGTGTGTATGGGTGTGTGTGATTGAATCAGAGCAAGAGGGATCTAAGAATAAATCAGCCCACCGATAGTGATTTAAGGCAGTGAAGCTGTTGTCAAGCTAAATATCTTCCATACTTAAATATTATCACTGGCTCTGACAGAATTTCATGATTAACTGTAGAATTCTAACATCTCAGGAAGGCAAGAGAACATGAGGTTGTGTGGCAACAATGTAAAGAATGCAAAATTATATTAAATGTAAAAGATTCTGAAGTTCGAGATGAGAGCTCTTACCTAAATGTTATGCTAGTTTTCATATTTTTGTGCCTGAAGACTTTTCTGTACTTGGATCCATATTAACAAAGCTTTGGACACCAGAATGAAGAAAATGAAGCTAAGAAAAATGAGAATCATTGTGTATGATGAGAACAGGGCCAAAGATGTGACTAGTGTCATCATCATTAGGAAGTCATGCTATAATTTTTGACTATACGCAGTCAACAATTTTGATCTGTGTTCTGTGCACTTAACAAGGTTTTAAATTTGACAAGGTCCCAAGTGAAATTTTAAACCTAAATAATTAGCTCAAATGAAGCCTTACAGGCATTTTACAAAGGATTCATTATAGTAATTTTACTGTTGAGTTTGAGATAAAAGAAACACTAATACACTCTTTATTTCCTAGATTTCTTCTCCATACATTAAGACAGGATTTAATACTGTGATAAACTTATAAATCTCTATTAAGTCAGTGCCCTTATATTTGCATGCACTTCATAGTAACCAAAGAGTAATGATTGAGTTTTTTATCTGCTCCATATACTATGTCTAATTTAATCCTTCTGGAGCAAGGAGCGTTGTTAATGGTTTTGTTTGTCGTGTTTGTTTAATGAATGTGAAATGTTGAGTTGATTGCCCTGCGTAGTTTGAAAATGCACATCAGTGCAATTCCGTGGGACTGTGTGAGGGTTGGTAAAACACAAATCACATCCCAGTTTACAATCCATTTGCCCCCTGAGCTGATGTCCTCCCTGGCTTGTGAATTCTGGCCACTTCTTGAAAAGGGTGGGGGGGAGATTAGGTCAGATCAACAACAGGTGCATTTCTTGATGACCCCCGGGGAGAATGTGCTGCTAGAGAACTTCAAGGCAGCCTCCCTGTCCAATCGAGTAGCAGATGCTGCTCTGTCTTTGAATTAAGAAAGGTTAGATGATCCTTTTTCCCATAGGGTTGACTATCTTATTTGAACCATTTAACTCTCAAAGCATACTACAGACTATGAGTCTGTGTCTAGGCAGCTAAGTAGAAGGAATTACACAAAGGAGCCCCTCTCTAGAAGGGAGGAAGCTAATAGCTTTCAAGTCAATNGTTGACTATCTTATTTGAACCATTTAACTCTCAAAGCATACTACAGACTATGAGTCTGTGTCTAGGCAGCTAAGTAGAAGGAATTACACAAAGGAGCCCCTCTCTAGAAGGGAGGAAGCTAATAGCTTTCAAGAGGTATGTTGCTCTCTCTCTCTCTCTCTCTCTCTCTCTCTCGATCTCTCGATCTCTCAATCTCTCTGTTTCAGTCTCTCTCTCTCGATCTCTCAATCTCTCTGTCTCAGTAACTGAGTAAGGCTCAAGGGAGTTCTTTAAGATGAAGTTGCTGAACATCCAATAAAAGAAGCTAAATAAAAGAAACTAACACCCAGGCTGTTTGACTCCCCAACCAGTTTGCTCTCCTATACACACATCAAATTAAGGTGATAAAACTTAAAAATTAAGTGAAATTGTGTCTTGGTAGTTTCCATTTATTGTCTCATCATAGCACGTTGTTTCCAAGACGAACACAAAGGAATTAAGCTCTTTAGAAACATTGGTAGCATGGAAATTGCCCACTTAAATACCTTTCAGTTGGTTTTATTTGCTGCTATAGTTGTTGTAACTGTTGTGGTTTGATTCTTACAAGTTGGGGTTTATAAAGGAACCCAGTATTAGCGACCTTGTATATATATATGAGCTTGAATTTCTGATTTTCTCAAATTTTACAAAGTTGAAATTTACCATCTGTGTTCCTGGATACTGTATTTTCCAAAAATTTGAGACCAAAATCTATTTTGTGAACATTCATTCCTATGTGTGTGCGTACATGTGAGAGAGAAAGAAATTGGGACTTGGAAGATAAATCAGCTTTTACATTTATAAACTCAGAAATCAGAGTGTTTCCGCATACATTATTATGTTCTATTCCAAAGTGACTGTATAATCATCAAAATGAAACAGCTCCGTTACACTGTCCATATGCTCTATATGAATCCCTCTGTACCGAAAGATAGGATTCCTTACACTATATCTAAGTTATTTGCCACCTTATATAAACTTATATCTCATGTATTTGTCAAATAAATATAATACTAAGAGACGTCTATGAAGGAAAAAAAAGGAAAGGACTTTGAGTTCTTTTCTCTCAACAATTTGATCTTTATCTCACTTGCGCTATCACATCGTTTTATTAGCTTTGAATTATTATCAATGCTTATGCAGTATTTTTCAAGACTTTTAAATGATATATGTGGAAGAAATTTAATTTTTTAAATTTTTTAAAAATTATATTATGTTAGTCACCATACAGTACATCCCTGATTTTTTTATGTAAAGTTCGATGATTCATTAGTTGCGTATAACACCCATTGCAGCATGCAATAGGTGCCCTCCTTACTACCCATTACCAGCCTATCCCATTCCCCCACCCCCTGCCCCTCTGAAGCCCTCAGTTTGTTTCTCAGAGTCCATAGTCTCTCATGCTTCATTCCCCCTTCTGATTAACCCCCCTTTCTTTATCCCTTTCTTCCCCTACCGATCATCCTAGTTCTTATGTTCCATAGATGAGAGAAACCATATGATAATTGTCTTTCTCTGCTTGACTTATTTCACTTAGCATTATCTCCTCCAGTGCCGTCCATGTTGCAGCAAATGTTGAGAATTCGTTCTTTCTGATAGCTGAGTAATATTCCATTGTATATATGGACCACATCTTCTTAATCCAGTCATCTGTTGAAGGGCATCTTGGCTCCTTCCATAATTTAGCTTTTGTGGACAATGCAGCTATGAACATTGGGGTGCATATGGCCCTTCTCTTTACTACGTCTGTATCTTTGGGGTAAACACCCAGTAGTGCAATGGCTGGGTCATAGGGTAGTTCAATTTTTAACTTTTTAAGGGACCTCCACACTGTTTTCCAGAGTGGCTGTACCAACTTGCATTCCCACCAACAATGTAGGAGGGATCCCCTTTCTCCACATCCTCTCCAACAATTGTTGTTTCTTGCCTTGTCTATCTTTGCCATTCTAACTGGCGTAAGGTGGTATCTCAGTGTGGTTTTGATTTGAATTTCCCTGATGGCTAATGATTTTGAACATTTTTTCATGTGTCTGTTAGCCATTTGTATGTCTTCATTGGAAAAGTGTCTGTTCATATCTTCTGCACATTTTATGATTTGTTTATTTGTTTCTCGCGCGTTGAGTTTGAGAAATTCTTTGTAGATCTTGGATACTAGTCTTTTATCTGTAGTATCTTGCAAATATATTCTCCCATTCCATGGGCTGTCTCTTAGTTTTTTTGACTGTTTCCTTGGCTGTGCAGAAGCTTTTTATCTTGATGAAGTCCCACAAGTTCATTTTATCTTTTGTTTTTCTTGCCTTTGGAGATGTGTCATGAAAAAGGTTGCTGTGGCCGATGTCGTAGAGGTTGCCGCCTATGCTCTCCTCTAGGATTTTGGATGGATTCCTGTCTCACATCGAGGTCTTTCATCCATTTGGAGTTTATGTTTGTGTATGGTGTGAGAGAGTGGTCAAGCTTCATTCTTCTATATGTAGCTGTCCAACTGGCACAAAAACAGACACATGGATCAATGGAACAGAATAGAGAACCCAGAAATGGACCCTCAGCTCTTTGGGCAACTAATCTTTGATAAAGCAGGAAAAAACATCCAGTGGAAAAAAGACAGTCTCTTCAATAAATGGTGCTGGGAAAATTGGACATCTACATGCAAAAGAATGAAACTTGACCACTCTCTCACACCATACACAAAGGAAGAAATTTTAATAAGGAAAATTATAATATGATGTAACTTTATAAGTAAGCCAGTCCCCCATAGAAGCAGTGACTTTATTGCTTAAATAGTAACGAAAATTGAGTCCTCCTTTCTTGGCTTGGAGTTTGTCAACTCGGTTTTGGTATCTATTTTCTTGTGAATCAGAGTAACTGTCTGACTTTTTGTCATTGAACGCACGTGCTGTTAGCCCAAAATTGTCAGGAGACAGTAATTAAGCAAAAGTATGTATTTGGGATCAAAGAATTGCAACTTGGAGTACACAGCTTTGGATAGCAACCCAAGTACTGTCCCATCGGGGAGCTGAAGTCAGGGCTTTTTAAAGACAAAAAGGAATGTTTGTGTAAGTTGTTTACAAAGAGTGTTGATTGGTCCTGGTTTCCAGAAAACTAATCTTGGCTAAATAGAACTGGTTGCTGAGGCTGGCACTAAGCAGAAATCTATGGCTATGGCACGTTGCAGGAGTGCCTACAGAGTGCTTGGTGTATTTGTGGTTTGGCCCAGTTCAAGAGTTCATGGTTCCTCCTGGTGAGGAGGTGCCTGCCTCCTTACTGGCTTCCCAACTGCATCTTAAAACCCCCCAACATAAGTGACTGTGTTTTATTTCCCCTTGCACAGTGCTTTGTGCTGCTTGGTGAGACAGTGGCGTGTGATTCACTTCACCAGCCCGGCCGCCCCCCACTCCGGCATCTCCCATCTGTGTGCGCAGTTGTCATTCCTGAGAAGTGAAATCCCAAGTGTTGATTAAACTGGTTTTGCTGTCAGTAGCTGTGCCCTCAAATTGTTGTCATAAGCGATTGAGAGGTGGAATAGGTGCTATCCACTGAGGAGCTTTTTCATTTCCATCTTGCCCCATTTCCTGTCTCATAACTAACTCCCCCCTCCCCAGGTGAATTGCCTAAATGTATCAGCGTATCACACTACTAATCAAGACCTTCCTTCTTTATCCATCCATCCATTGATTTATTTGGCTGTTTATTAGCATAATTATTTATATATCTGGGACAGTAGAAATCTTAGATCAATTGTTTTAAAAACCCAGAAGTTAAAATGATAAGCTATCACCTAAAGAAGGGGCAAGAGGAAATTCAAAAGTGAGGCAACACTAACAGAAAAAGAATGTGTAGAGAGTACAATGGAAGGACTTAAGCTATTCTTAACGCTGAGATTTACTACTGCTGAGACATACATTTGCCTTGGATATATCTATTGGCCAAACACAATTTCATAGTTCTTAATATCCAGTAGAAAAAAAGTAGTAGTTCCTTGGAGGTAATCAAAATTTTCCCAGTAGTTAATTTAAAGAATATCTTTCATGTTACCTTCATTCCAGCCTGTTAACTTCAGTTCCAGATTTGAAAATTCTTTTTTTTTTAAAGATTTTATTTATTTATTTGACAGAGAGAAAGACAGCCAGCGAGAGAGGGAACACAAGCAGGGGGAGTGGGAAAGGAAGAAGCAGGCTCCCAGCGGAGGAGCCTGATGCGGGGCTTGATCCCAGGGATCCGGGATCATGCCCTGAGTGGAAGGCAGACGCTTAATGACTGAGCCACCCAGGTGCCCCCAGATTTGAAAATTCTGTTTCCATGGACAAATGATATTCAGGAGAATTTTTTTTTCCTGCAAAATCTCACGCTGCTAGTCAGTTGTTAGATTTGTAAAGATCTATAGCTTCCTTCTCCCTTTTAAAGGCAGGATTTGAATTTAGGACTTTCTGAAAGATTGTGGCAATTTGAGAATCATTTGTTGAGATTGCCAACATCATCATGCCCAACATTATATAATAGGTGCTGGGGATATTATTATAGGTATTTTCACACCCAGAGTTTTTATATATCAATACAGAATTTCCCACCAGAGTGCTGGTATCAGATGAATTAGCTGGTAGATGAACAAGGATTTTTGTTGTTGTTATAGTGTAATTATTATTCATTTTTTGAGTAATAGGTACTAATTTATAATAGTTATACAAAGTTCCCTTTGAATTACTATTATCATAGGAGACTATAAACACGAATGACTAATGTCAGTAGAGAGGGTTTACTGTAACAACAGCATCTTGGACTGGATGTAGCTTTAAAGAAAGGGTGGGTATAAAATTGGGTGGAATCAGGGAAGGCCACAGAGGGGAAACATCTGAGCCAGGGCTTGAGGGATGTTTAGGAGTTCATCATATGAGGAAGAGAGGACATTTGGACTGAGAAATCATGGTGCTGGAGCCTGAGGTATGAAACAGCATCTTTAAGAATGTGTAAGTCGATGAGGGCGGATAAAGAGTCACAGAGAGAAATGGGAGCAGGGTAATCACCATCACAGTGCGCTCGTACTGAAGGCTGACCATGCGCCAAGCACTATTGTACGTACTCCCATGAGCTCAACTAGTGAACCTTCTTGACAGTCCCGTGAGCTACGTATCTTTAGCTGCTTCATCGCCCTGCTCCAGGGTGTATTTTTCACATCGTTGCTCATATGGATGGTGCCCCAGAGAATTTAAGTTTGCTGTTGTTTTTTTTTTTTAAAGATTTTATTTATTTATTTGACAGAGGTACAGACAGCCAGCGAGAGAGGGAACACAAGCAGGGGGAGTGGGAGAGGAAGAAGCAGGCTCATAGCGGAAAAGCCTGATGTGGGGCTCGATCCCACAACGCCGGGATCACGCCCTGAGCTGAAGGCAGACGCTTAACCGCTGTGCCACTCAGGTGCCCCAAGTTTGCTGTTTTATAGATGAGAAAACTTAAGCACAAGGAAGTTAAATAACTTGCCCAGTATCGCACAGTTGCAAGTATGAAGGCTGGATTTGAACCTGACGAGTCTACTTTAGATAAATGAGAAGCAACCTCTTCCTCCTTTAGAGGAAGAGCGGACATTATCCTCTGGGCAGTGGGAAACTACTGAACTATTATGCGATAGGGAGTACAATAATCAGATTGGCACTTAGAAAATCAATCTGGCTCCACTGTGTTGAGAAGATTGAAGGAGGTTGAGCCTGGAGGCAGGAAAACCAATCACAATGAATCAGTCAAGAGCTGATATAGCCTGAACCAAGATCAAAATGGTGTATTGGGTTTGGAGAAGGCTGGGTCTCTGCCCTATTGCCAGAGTTGGGCTGAGCCCTTTTTTCCCCTCAGTGCTTGAGACACTCTCGTATCCCTTGACAGACCTGTTTCACTGGACTTGGCAATAAGAATAGGAAGTACAGGCTTCTTTTCACAAGCTCCTGCTTTGGTCCTAGGTTTTTCTTTTTGATTCTCAGCAACATGGGTCAGCCAGTCTCCAGCACCAAGACATCCCTTCTTTTATTCTCTGATTACCTGTAGTCTCATTCCTGGTCCCCTGAGCTCCTTCTATAGGTTTAAGTTTCCATTTCAGTTGAGTCCAAAGTCCTTAGATGTCATGGTAATACAAAAGGCACCTTTTTAGGGTGCCTGGGTGGCTCAGTCAGTTAAGTGCCTGCCTTTGGTGTACGTCATTATCCCAGGGGTCTAGAATCAAGGCCTGCGTCACCATGCTCAGTGGGGGGTATGCTTCTCCTTCTTCCTCTGCCCCTTTCCCCAAGCCCTGCTCAGGCTCTTTCTCTCAAATAAATAAATAAATAAAATCTTTAAAAAAAGACACCTTTTCTTACTTATTCTTTTTTAGTTATGTCTTGATAATATGTTTTAATACTTTTTGTTTTCCCTAGTAACATATGAAACCATATATTTATCTTAGAAGTGTCTCTCAAAAACTGGCCCTTGGGAAATACAAAGAGGATGTTGACTTGTGAATTGTGTAGGGATCCAGTCCACACCAGAAAAGAAAGAGAGAAAAAAGGTCAGTGTTTAACGGTGTTACTACTCAGAATACTCATCACAGAATCCTAGAGCTCTGCACTGTTCATCATCATCTGGAGTCTTATCGCCCCAAGCTTCTGTCCGTCTTCTGGTTGGATCCAATATTCCGCTCTCCTCCAACCTCACATTGTCTTCCACTATGTCCTCTGGATTGCAGAGCCTGTCTTTGGCATAACCCCTTAAGTTCACAATGTTCTTTCAGCTTCTCCCTCAGTCTTGTCAAATGCTGCTGTGCTCCACTCCTCTTCACCGATATCACAGAAACAGTAGGTGGGGCATTTTCCCTCACTTTGCTTTCTGCTTTCAAATTTTGTCCCTTTTTCCTTCCACAAAACCTCCCCTGCTTTGGGAGTCTTCTTAATTAGCTGTCTCTCCCCAAGTGTAGAGATCCTGACCTTGTGGAAGAGGGCATGGCCGTGACTCTAGGATAAGCAGTTCATGAGGAGGTGTCTTCCTAGAGGCTTTCTGCTGCAGAACGGCCTTAACAAAGAGTACCGGAGAGAGCTGCTGGCTGCTGTTGGGATTTTTTTTTTAATAGAAGATTTTCAGATATCTAGTTAGGGCTACTCCTAAATATTTTAAATCTTATTATTAATATTGCTGGTGATAAAGTTTTGCTTTAGATATTTCCCCATTGTATTTTCTATTTTATTGTCATTGGTATTTAGAAGATCATTAATTTTTTCAAGTCAACCTCTTACAACTTTTCTTATATTTCTAATTAATTATCCTAGATCTTTAAGGCCAGCACTCCTACCAATTAAAAAGGATTTGTGTCTCCTATTTGTCTTCTTATGAATCTTTTAACATTGAGGCTGTTAAGAGAATGGCATTACTACACTGTGGGGCAGGGTCCCAGCTCAGCCACTTACAAGGTGCTTGATGATCTGGACCAATGTACGAACTTGTTATCTCATCAGCTCTGACATTGGGGAATGGTCCTCTCTGCTTCATAAAATTGTTATAGGATTAAGGGAGATAATGATTATAAAATTCTTCATTCTGAGCACATAAATGTTCTCCTTAAATATGTAATAGGAAGTAGAATTAACCTTTTTCTGGTATCTTTGTATGTGGGCTCTAGCCCCAGAGCACAGTGCTAGAGCTGCCAGACAGAAGGCTTGCCCACAGAGCTTGCTACGAGCTTGTCTGAGTGATCGTTTGAACTCCCATCTACCCTATTAAACAGAAGCCAGAAGTCTTTGGGGAAAGGAATTTGTTACTATGATGGTGGGTCTACGGTCTGCTGAGCAGAACTTGGATTTCACCTATCCTCTGTAAGGGGGAGGGTATGCTTCATTCAAGCGAACGAAGGCCTTTCAAGAGATCATCTCAAAGACAAGCTAGATAGGCAGACAGGACTCTCACTGCCTTTCTAGAAGCTTGCTGAGGTAGCAGAAACTCAAAGGCCAATCTAGTGTACTAGAATGGACTACAAGGAGACAGTTCTTAGGAGGACTTAAAAATGTCCTCTGGACTCAGTGGCGTGCATGCGCGTAAGCATGGACTGGTGTTGCTTTGTCCTGGGAGAGCTGTGAAGGTGGATGAATCTCTTGAGTTTCCTGTGGTGGGAGATCAGGATAAGCAGGGAATGTAGTGGGTGAAGCTGTCTGCCTCTGGTGCCCCAGGGATGTATTGGCTTCCCACTGGCCCAGCGGATGCCTTAGAAGATAGTCACAACCATCTAAGGGGACCCCAACTAAGAGGGCTGTCTAAGAAAGTCAGGCAAAGAAGCATCAGTGTTTAGAGGCAACGGGTAGATTTAGATGGACAGGCACAGGGGGTGTCTAGAGGTCAGTCAGTGACTGTACCACCCATGTCTGAGAAAACTACCGTACAGATGGCCTGCTGGGGACGCCATTGATGTCCCAAAGGAGAGCCAGTATTGGGAGTTCTCACCCAAAGGGGAAAGCCAGGAGAGAACTCTAAGCAGCTCCATGTAACTAAAACATCTGTTGCTTCTTCATTCTTCCCTCAACAACTCTCCTGCTCAGACTTTGGAGGAACCCAAAGCAGCAGAATGGGTGGGATGAAGAGGTAAAAGGAAAAGAATAAGGAAGAAAGTGGGTTGTTCTGCTCTACTGTATCTTCAGAGCAGGAACACACCCTGGGTGGGAGCTGCAGGGGAGAATTTTGCACTGGAGAGTGAAGTGTTTATCTGACTGGATTGAGGTAGTTCATATAGGAAATTGAGTCTTAGATACCAAAATGAGACTCTTCCTTAAAAATGTTATGTGACGAGAGCTTGGTATAATCCCTGGATATTCTCCAAGGATGGGGAAGATATATCCTATAGAACATTTTAAAGCCAGTAGTTAAAGAAAAATAAATTTATCTCCTGTTAAACTTCAAGAAATTAGGACCATTCAGTTAACAAGGCACACATGTATTCACTCAAGTGCTGTGAATTCACAAAATGAAATCTTGGCAGAAGAACCAGTCATATATCACCAACAATTATATTTGTAGATATGCTCAAGGAAATCCTTGAGTAATTAACAAAATGGCATATCAATGGATACATTCTATTTACTGATATTTCCATTTCAATCTTTTTTGTTTGAAATGGTCATCCACATGACGGAAATGCTAGTAATCAGAATTCATCAAGCAAACTTTCTATGAGATGCTCTTGCTCAAAGTCACAATTACTTGCCTGTGGATATAGAAGGAAATCGATTCTTGGAAGTAAAAGGTCCACTTCTAAGAGTGTGTGCAGGGGATTGAAAAACATTAACTTTTATCCAGTGAGTCCGCGATTGTCCCGGGGTACATAATACCTGCTCTTTTCATTTACCCAGTTATTCTGCATCTACTCTTCCTCCCTGGATTTTAAATTTTGGAGATGCTGGCAGTTTCACTTTGAATATGTTATTTTTAAAAATCATCCACCCTATAACAAAATAGTCTTAGCACATTAGTTATTGCAACACTGATATAACAAACAAATCCCAAAACGTAGGTGGCTTGTCAGAACACAGATTTATTTCTAGCCCTTTGTAAAGTCCCAGTGGGTGTTCCTGACAGAGCTCTATTTTGTATGCCATTTCTGGGGCCCCGTTTGCTCCTATCTCGTGGCTCCTCAGTCTGTGAGGCATCGCTTCCACAGCTGTTGCCTCCAGGGACAAAGCATGGAGGATCATGCTGGGAGGTTTTTATGGTCCACACTTGGCTTCCATCAGTTCCATCTGAGTCCATTGGTCAGCATTTATTCACAAGGCCATCCCTGACTGCAAGAGTGCCTGAGAAATGTTTTGACTTGACCTGTGCCTGTGTGGAGGAGCAGAGAAAATTGGTCAACAGCTAGCCAATCTCTGCCATACTTGGCACTTTCTATCTATGTTCATACTGAGTTTCCTACAATCATGCTTTTTTATTTTATGAGCCTTGTTTTACTTTAAATTGGGGAATGATGGGGAGATTTATTCTTTCTACTTGCAGGCCTTTGCATGTGCTATTCTTTTTGTTTTGAACTATCTTCCCGTGGAAACTTTGGTTTCAACTGCACGGTCACTTCTTCCGAGAGACCTTCTCTTAAAATTCCAAGTTGAGCAACTTTCTCACCCACTGGGCTGCACCAGCACACACCTGACTTTTCCTTCATGCTAAATGTACATATAAAGCACGTAGGACATGGGAAGTCCATGATAAATGCTAGTCCCTTCCATTTCCCTCAGCCTGTAAACTGACATTTATTTCTGGCCAAATTAAAAAAAAATATATATATATATATACATATATATATATATACATATATATGTTTTTGGTTAAGTAAAAGTACTTTCTTACAAAAAAACTTTTTAGACCTTAAATGAAGAATGTATACATATTTAATTTTTATGGTTTTTCAGGATGACTTTTCAAGTGAATTTATCTCTTAGGAATTCTGTTTCCTGGATGAAATATAATGTGAGTATAGGCTGATTCATGTTTCCAATGTTTCCTAGTACAATCTTGTTTTGTTTGGTTTTCCCTTCAGCCTTATTGCCTTGGAAGTATTTGTAAGTCTTTATTAAGAGAGAAAAGTCTTTCTGGATGTGTGTTTGGAGAGAGAGATGGAGGACGATTGGCAGAAGGCAAGCAACAGAGACTGCTGTGTTCCAGGAAAATAAATAAATGTGTTTCATTAGCTTATTTCTCTCCTATCAAATTCAAGTACTAGAAGGGTTCTCAGCTGCTAGTCAGATCTTTCTTTCTTCAGATAAGGAAAAGTCAAGTTAATGCTGCCCCCCCTTTTACAGATGAGCTGGCAGAAGCCCAGGGATCTCAATGACTTTCCCACTGTTACCAACCCAAACCTGTAAATGTATGAGAATTGGGGACATTTCAACAAAAGTTCTCTTTTAAGAACATTAAATACCTACATAAAATTACAAGTATCTTTCAAAGAAAACCCCCCCAAAAAACAAAAGACCCCTTTCTATGTATCCTGTGCCCTCAAATATTTCATATAGAATTAGGCAAAAGTTAAATTAACTGTTCAAAAAATAAACTGTAGTCAGCCAAGAAATTGAAAGTCTCACGAAACTTATCAAAGTTCAGTTTTTCTCCCAATCAAAGAACATTGGGATGTCATATTTTTCTTCATCCAGTCTGGAAGGATGCGTCAAAATCTCAATGTTTATACAGTCCAGCTCATTCTATGAACAGTTTGGGAATAAAAGCTCCAGGTGATAAAAGTTGACCATGTTCTGAGAGTACGGAAAACTAGTGACATCTTTTAATTAGAGGGTAAACTCAGAATATCTACCCACCGGTCCTTTCCATCACCAAAGCAATTTCCAAAGATGGAATTGTCTGCAGAAAAGTATAACACAGTTGAATGTGTTCATGATACATTGAGAAGAAATTAGAGTGCAGCAGAAATGCTTGATAATAGAATTCTTTAGCTATACCTCCCTTGGAAAATAAAGATGGAAGATGCTAGTGAGCTCCTTGTTCATGGGATTGTAGAATAGTAGGATTAATTAAATGCCATAATATAATTTGTTTTCATCATAGATTTCAGTCCTTGCAGATAGATTACTCAATTAGTTATGATTGCAGCAATTAAGGTTTAAAAAAAAAAAAAAACTTGGAAAAACCAACATGCCAAAGGCCCACCTTCTTAACCAACTGGAAGGGCTTGATTTAGTGCTTATTTTATTTTTTATTTTTATTTTTTTAAAATTCTGTTCATCCACCCTCAGTGTCTTGGATTCTCTCCTTTCCTTTGTTCTATTTATTTACATGTACCAAGTTGCTACTTATTGCCAAGCATAGTGCCAAGTATTGATGATCAAAAGGAACTTGTCGTGGTCCTTGTCCTCACAGACCTCACTCTCTTTCTTGCAAACATAGAAGCAAATAATTACAGGAATGATGAGAACATTATATTGTGAGATTTGGATGAGGAACCTGTGCCTTGGGCCTCAGAAGGCTCCTGGGGAAAGACAGCTTTACGTTGGCTCCTGAGGGACATTACTCATTGCATAAGTTGAGCCAAATGCTCCTAATTTCTAATTCACTTCAATTTATTAATACTTAGACTTTTCCTCACAGGTTCTATGTAAAATCCCTAAGATAAAGTACTGACAAGGCCCTGTACCAAGATAGCATCAATTCTTTCCTTGTCATCAAGATCTTTAGATCCTGTAATCCTAACTCTTTGGCCCTCCTAACTTTATTCTAATTACCTTCATTACCTTCATTACTTAACTGATTGTTAGATTCCTTTGCTTTTCTCGGCTTTCTGGAACCTGTATTCTCCTGGTATGGGTTTACTTACCCACGACCGACCGCTCATGCTCTTTGAACTCCTGCTTTCTACGTGACTGATGATTTGGTTTTATTTTACTGTTAAAATTTACCTAACCAAAATAATGTTAATTAAAGTACCTTCTTCCATGTTCTTTGTTGGGTTTCCTGGATCTCTACCTGACTTAGTGTGGAACTTCTTTACTGTACCCATATTCTTGTGTTCTATTTCATTTAGCTTGCGTTGACATCATCTCTCCTTTTCAAAATTTTTCCCTGCTGTTTTTTTCCAGATTCAAGGAAATCCAAAGTTAGAAATGAAATGTAGTTTGTGAAATAAATAAACTGTTTCTCATGGGTATGGGTTAACATTCTGGGTATTGTTACACATATATACTGGAATTGAACAATTACATAATTAGATAGTAGGTAGGAGAGCCAGGTTATTCACTTATGAGTGAGAAGTTATAGATAAGTGAAGGGAGGAGGCTAGATTATTTCATGTGGTAATGGATTAGAGCTTTACATATCAGTATAAATTCATGTTTAGCTCAATATAGGTAAAGGTAGTTAAATATAGAAATATCTATCTATAGATAGATAGATAGATAGATAGATACACAGTTTAGTACATAGACATATATTCTGTTGCTCTGTCAGCTGAGAGGACCTAGAATCAACAACACCCCAGTAACAATGAGCACACTTAGAGCCCAGATTTGGGTAATTAGCACCATTGTTCAGTAAAAGGAACCAGGGATCCTTAGAGAAATAGTTGATTCTAGGGCTGAGACAGAACATACACAAGATGAGTTTGAAAGTAAGGAAACACTAAATTAAAAACACAAACCAAAACCTACAGTGATGTCAAAGGGACACAGAAACCAACTGAGTTAATTTCCAATGGCCAAAGCTGGAATTATTGGAGCAGAAAAATAAGGTGGTAGTTTTGTTACAAGCCCAAATATAAAATAAATATCCATGATTTCATGCTCAAATACATAAATGATTGAATAAATAAATTAAGGAGGGATAACAGGCAAATCTACATGTGGAAAATTCCACGTAAGTTTTATAGATACTTTGCTGTCACGGATATGGACCATAACTTCCTAGTTCTTAAGTATGGGCTGATTATAGTGACTTCTTTCTGAAGATCATAGTACGGAAAAAGAGAAAAAAAAAAAGAATAACTTTGCCCTGAAGAAGTCTGCCAGATTCTCCCTTCGCCGGGTGATGGAGGTTGTTGTCAACAGTGTTAGGTTATGTTGACACAGTATGCATCCTTGGTATGAAATGATGAAGATGGCGCTTTACCTCTGTGGTCTTCCTGCAGAGGAAAATATATAACCCTGTCTAATCATGAGAAGAATGCATGACAAATCCCAGTTGAGAGGCATTGTACAAAATACCTGACCAGTGCTCTCAAAATAGACAAGGTATCAGAAACAAGGAAAGTCTGAGAAATTGTCACAGCCAAGAGGAGCCTAAGCAGACATGACAACCAAATGTAATTTGGTCTCTTCAGTGGGATCCTGGCACCGAAGAGAACTCCAGAGAAGTAAAGAACTCTGAATAAAGTATGGACTTTACAAGCAAAGAAGACAACTGTCGTACGATTTCACTCATATGTGGAACATAAGGAATAGCACAGAGGACCACAGGGAAAGGGAGGGAAAACTGAATGGAAGAAATCAGAGAGGGAGACAAACTATGAGAGACTGTGGACTCCGGGAACCAAACTGTGCGTTACAGAAGGGGAGCATGATGGGTATTAAGGAGGGCATGTGTTGTGATGAGCACTGGGTGTTATATGCAATAATGAATTGTTGAACACTACATCAAAAACAAATAATGATGTACGATATGCTGGCTAATTGAACGTAATAATAGAAAAATTTTTAAAAAATAAAGTATGGACTTTAGTTAATAAACATGTATTGGTATCGTAACAAATGCGCAAAAGCAGTATGAGGTGTTAATAACAGGGGAACTGGGTGGAGCAAACTCTCTGTACTAGCTTCAAGATTTTTTTATGTAAATATGAAAGTGTTCTAAATTTTTATTTTTATTTTTTTGAAGATTTTTATTAATTTATTTGACTGACAGCGAGTGAGCGCAAGCAGGGGGAGCGGCAGGCAGAGAATCAGGCTCCCTGCTGAGCAAGGAGCCTGATGTTGAGCTTGATCCCAGGACCCGGGATCATGACCTGAGCCAAAGGCAGACGCCTAACCCACTGAGCCACCCAGGTGCCCCTGTTATACATTTTTTTAAAAACTGTATTTGAAAATTAGGAAATAGTCTAGTGATAGGAAATGATGTAATGGTAGGAAAGCCAAGTCTGGAGAGAATATTTAGAATGATGCAATTGATAAGTATTGTCCCAAGCAGTTTTTAGAAAAGAAAACAAAACAAAAAAAAAGCTTTTTCAATTTTCTCTTAATACTTTTTAGTATTTAGTCAACAAATTAGGTAGAACTAGAATTACAGAAAATATGAACATGAGCAGAACTCATAGTTCCACTGATTGTTCTTGAGATGAGTCCTTCCATTTCCTTTGATCTTGGTTATAGGGAAATAAAACTCTAAAACTACCTAAAATACATTACTTATTTCTTATCTCCTATGTTCAGAGCACCTCTCAATTTATAAATTCTGCTTTTATTTTGGAAGTTGCTTTTGAGTTGTGAAATTATTTAATCTGTGCCCTAATCCAAGCCCAAAGGATAACTTCTGAGCCCCTACACGGCCCACAGCTGCCATCAGCAGCATTGCGAGAGAAAGTGAGTAATTCACTGTAAAAAAAGAGGAGACACGCTTCGGGTCATTGCACTGCAGTACCGTCCGGCAGATGCTTTGTACTGATCAAAAAGTACCAGAGCTAATAAAAAAACATAAAAGTAAGCAGATGCTACTCATTTCTGTGTCGCTCGCTATGTTTCCAGAAAGCTGACCTAAATTGACCAGCTGTGTGAAGCCTAGACGTGGGGAAAATAGAGAGAAATCGAGACGTTGATCTTCCTGGAATTCTTTTATGAGTTTCCTTCCTGTGCCACCAGGCAAAAATAATAAGGTGAAAACAAAATCCCAGGCCGTGCCCTGTAGTACAAGGCAGCAGTGTACTTTTCCCAAAAGGGATTTTTCTCCAAACCGGTGATTGGGCGCAGGCCTGAACCAGACTGTCCAATTTGCCTGGCATCACTCACTGGTTAAGTGGCGATTATGTGAATGCCATCACTGTGTGTCTTGGATACTGGGGATTCATGAATAAGCAAGACTCCACCATTTCTTTCGAAGAGGTGAAAGGTCAATGGGAAATGTGACAATTACAGATATCGTGATAAACACTGTTCAGTTGCATACTCTGGACCGTAAATGTTGCAGACAAGGAGTCTGTGATTCTGCTGGGGTTGAGGAAGGGGATTCCACAGAGGACGGAATATAGCTTTTAAGCTGAGACTAAAAATATGAATAACAGCTTCAAATCTAGGAAAGTAGGAAGGGCAATTTTGGTTGAGGTTAACAAAATATGCCAAAATCTTTTTTTTTGGTAAGATTTTATTTATTTGCCAGAAAGATTGAAAGAGAACGCAAGCATAAGTAGGGGGAGCAGCAGGCAGAGGGAGAGGGAGAAGCAGACTCCCCACTGAGCAGGGAGCAAGACATGGGGCTCAATCTCGATCCCAGGACCCTGGGATCATGACCTGAGCTGAAGGTAGACGTGTAACAGACTGAGCCACCCAGGCACCCCCAGAATATGCCAAAATCTAAAGTCGAGAGATGATTCAAGGAACTGGAACTATGAGTGGCAATTTCCAGTTGCAGAGTGTCTGTGTATATGGTGTATGCATAATGGAGCATGCGTGGAAGTAGGAGTAGGCTGGGCTGGCAGATGAACTTAGAGAGATAGACGAGAGTCAAATTCTAAATAGCGTTCTAGACCTTACTAAGAATTATGGACATCAGGCAGTGAGGAGTAATGGAGTGGTTGTAAATGAAGTAAGTGTTAACATTTAATAATTTAAAAGAGCACAGTGATATAATTATGTTCCTTGCTAACACTTTTATTTGCAGTGCCACAAAACTTAATGTAGCAGTATTTATCTATAATGTTTAATAGTAACTGCTGATAGGGGTGTTTTGCTAACTGTAAAGATTTTATAGCTGAGAACTGTCTCCTTCTTAATTAATGTGCGAAAAGACAACTACAAATGCTCTCAATTCTTCTGTGCCCTCCAGTAAATGTTTGATAATATCACCAAATGGGAGCAAAGAAAATCATATCTTGCAGATTGTCAACCAGTAGAGTCTCTCTGGGCCTTGTTATTTATTTATTCAACAAATAGCTATTAAATACCCACTATGTATCAGACCCTATGGCAGGAACCATTTATGGGAAGATGATTAAGAAAAGTTTCTGAGCTCAAGCAGCTTGCAATGTGGTGGGGGAGCAAGATCGAGAAGCAAGATGAAATTATTAATGTTGTAGAAGGGTAGGTTATGGAAGGGACCATGGGAGGATGGAGAAGAAAGTGATCACTTTTACCTTGTTGCATGTGCTAGGATTGGGCCCGGAGAGACCTTTCAGAAGAAAGGGACTTTGGAATGAATCTTGAATGTTAAATCCATGTTCACAAGGTAGATGCGGGAGGGCTGACTTGTTTTCTACATATAGGTTCTTTAATAATTTTAATTAGGCTTATTCCTGTATGTTTTATAGGTTTTCTTATTATTGTAAACTCGATCTTCTTATATATTCCCCATTTGATGATTGCTGAGGTATACAATGTTACAGCTTTTTGAATAACTGATTTGTACCTTACCATTTTATTTAACTTTCTCATTAGTTCTGAGTTTTTCATTTGCTTGACCTGATGTGAGCAAGTATTCTGGTCACATTAGAGGAACTTTCTGCTTCTAGTGAGTCATTGTTATAAAATGTGATATTTTGATGAGGTTCTTTTAATTATCCTTTATCAAGTTGAAGAAGATTCCTTAAGTAATAACCCAACTGAGATTTTTTTTCTATTTTATTTAGGGGTTTATATCTATTGACAAAAGATTTGAGTTTATATTTGTTGTTGTTTTAACTAACCCAGTCTGGGTTTTTTGGTGTTTTTTGATTGATTGATGATTGACTGATTGATTGATGGTATCTGAATTAGGCTTAGTTTGTGCAATTGAATGAATTGAGAAGTTGCTCATCTCTCTATTGGTTAACTCAGGAAATAGCTGATTTTTGTAAATCGATTTCACTTTCCTGTAAAACCATTTACCCAAGTGCTTTTTTAGGATGCAATAGGATGGGAACATGTGACTACATACTTTTAAAATTTCTTAGGTGATTTTTAGCTTGTTTAGGTTTCCTAAAGTTTTGTGTCAGTTTTATTATATTTTCCATAAAACTATTCCTTTCATCTACCTTTTCAAGTTGAACCATTTAAATTGGTATATTATTGTGCAATTTGAAAAATCTCTCTGGGCCCAAGTTCTGAATCCTTTCTTTTTTCTAATATTATTTATCTGGGTTTCTGTTTTGTTTTGTTATAGACAATTTTAAATATCTAGCTTGTTAAATTATTCAACCTTTCTGAGTTTGTTTTATTTTCTAGTTTATTAATTATTATTTCATGATTTCCTTATATGTTCCTTATTTTGTAAATATTGTCTCTATATTATTAGCTTGAATACTTAGTTTATTTTCAATGTTATTTTCCTATGAATATATATAGAACCATGTCTTTCATTGTGAATGAATCGTTTTACTCATTGCCCCAAAATAATGCTTTAATTTTGTAATATTTTTATTTTGTGTGATAATTGTGTTGAGGTAACATATAATTGTACATGAACACACACATATATATATATATATATATATATATATATATATGCTTTGTGTGTATGTGTTTCAAAGAGTAACCTTATGCTTGCAAACTCTTCCAAGAGTTTAAACCATCTTTCTTCATGGAGCCATCCCTGGTTCATGCGGTCTTCTCCTCCTAAAACCTGCAGTTTCTATAGTCATCCACGCTATCCACATTCAATCATATGTCCCATTTAATATGTACTGCTGATTTCATGTAAGTCTTGCTTTTTGAGGACAGGAAGCATGTCGGACACACCCGCCTTCCCACAGAGTTAAGCACATGGCCGGTGCTTAGCAACTTGTTTTTAATTTACCATCATTACCTACTATGTTCTGCCAAATGAGCCTTATATGTATTTTTCCTATTTTACTTCATCTTTTGTTCTCCTGGGGCAGCAGCAGGATGAGACTGGGGTAATGTAAAGAGCAAGGGGTTGGTTAGAGTTAAGAGTGTCTTCTGGCTGACTTGCGCCCTGCAGAACGTGGGCTTGTCCACATTTCTCTCTCTTCTACAGCACAGAGACTCATGGAAAGACTCAGGTCTAGTGCAAAGGGGGGGTGCTGAGAGGCCTAAAAGAACATCTATTACATGATGTAATTGGCATATTGTAGTCATCTTGTATCTGTGGAAATAATGAAGCAATCGGTGGACCCTCTGCCTTCCATTTTAAAATAAGAAAGCTGAGTGAGATAGGTGGAAATGTTGAAAGTTGAACTCAAGTTACCTAACTCTGAAATCCAGTTCCCTTCTCTCTATATGATATTGCCACTCGGGTAATCTAATTCTGCCGAACCTATTAAAGGTTCATCTTCAGGAATGTCTGAGGGATTCACAGGGAATCTAAACGTCCTGTGATCAAGCTAGAGAAATCAGAAACTTCTGCTAAAGCCACAATACTTCTCATTATTGCCTTCCCTTCTTGCTTTATCTTGGACATTCCTATCCTCTGAGAGAAGATGAGAGAGGACTAGAATCAAGGCTATGCCCTGCATCCAGGGAAAAGCAGTGTCATAGGGGGCTAAGATAACTGTGGCATTTGGAATCTGAATGGTAGCCATTGGGGGGGGGGGCTTGATCTTTTTTCTCCTCCTCCTTCAACATTTGGAAAACATCCTTTAATTGCTAAACTTTGATGTGTTTTTGATTTGTTTTGCTTTGTTAGTATTCTCGCTATTAAGGAGAATCTTACTGTCTACAGATAATTGTTTTTCTACACAAGATAAATATTTAGATATTAAAACTATCAAAGGTGCTAAGGAAAATTGTACTTCTGGCATTAGGGAAACTAGCTTTATCACCCAATTTTTTTTATGTAGCAGCAAACAGGAAGTAGTTATTTAAGTCTTAGTTGGGATGGTGAAGCAAAAGCTAGACTGAGATCCATCGATAGGAGGATGGCCTTTGAGACTTCAGCTCAAATTCTAAGTGAAAAAAGGACATGGAGTCTTTATTGAGAAAAATGCTGTCTAAGAAATAACAAAAGACCAAATGAACACAATAAAAACAACCTCAGACCCTCAGTCTTTCTTTTTTTTTTTAATTTTTAAATTTTATTTAATTATTTGACAGAGAGAGAAACAGCCAGCAAGAGAGGGAACACAAGCAGGGGGCATGGGAGAGGAAGAAGCAGGCTCCTAGCAGAGTGGGGAGCCCGATGTGGGGCTTGATCCTGGGCTGAAGGCAGACGCTTAATGACTGAGCCACCCAGGTGCCCCAGGACCCTCAGTCTTTCAATGTTAGCATGGAATGTTTAAAAAATGGAAAGTTAGCTGGATATGAAACAACAACAACAAGACGCATCAATCAGAAGCAACAATAAAGGGAGAAAAATCAAATGCTGCTTAAAAAAATGAGAAAGCCAAAGTTTTTTCTAAGAAATAAGAATGGGGTATTTGTTAAATGATAACAGGGTATGTTGACAGGTTGATACTAAATGATTGGAGATGTTGAAGGCAGGCTTGGATTAAATGGTTTGTTTTATAACAACATTTCCCAGTGATGGGTATTAAGGAGGGCACGTATTGCATGGAACACTGGGTGTCATAAGCAAACAATGAATCATGGAGCATTACATCAAAAACTAATGATGTACTGTATGGTGACTAACATACAATAATAAAAAAAATCAAAAAGGAAAAAAAATAAATTGTGAGAGACCATTATAATAAGTCACACAGGAAAATACCTTTAGGTTTATATTCCTTTGGCTAGAGTACTCTATTATCATTGTAACACTTAAGGGCTACATCAGAGGGGCTTGAAGCCAGGAGAATGAGGTCCCAATGGGACTTACACACCTTTTTTATGCTGTGCTCTCACAGGAAATTAATTATAACACATTTTGACTAATATTTTTGAGAGAACATCAGGAGAACTAACATAATGGTGCTTTAAAATAACAGTTTCTTATTTCTATTGTAAATGAGCAGGTTTGGAGGGTCAAGGAAAGCCATATAAATGCTCACATTTGTCCACAGCAAGGCTGCTGGTTTTGCCTCCATGACATGCTTCAGTAAACTGTGGAATCGCGGCCCCCCCAATGATACAATAATTAATTGATATACTGTTAGCTGGGATGTTCTACCCAGAAAAGGGCTATTTTTAACTTCAGAATGCAAGAAAAGTCAATGTTATTCAATGGGAATTAGTCTTGGTCACTGGATTTAACATTTTCATCAAGATCCAGAGGAGAAACTATAAAATGAGCTCATTAAATTTGCTTCCGAAACTGAGCCAGGGGTGTCAAGCACAGTGCTGAGAAATAGTTTGGCAATGCAAAATTGCCCTAGGGAGCTGCAGAAAGTTTAGGAGAGATAGTTGTTTGCAAAAGAAAAAAAAAGTAGATAAACTGAAAAATAACTGGCTCTAGAAGTATGGTCAAAAGAAATTATAGGACTCTAATTCATTATATCCCCCATGGATCAAAACTATAGGACTGAACTTTTAAACACGGATGATTTTTTTAAAATTTTTTCAACAAATATTTTTCAAGCAAGAAATTGCTGATGGTAAGCCCTCTGCTATTACATCCCTTGGGGCCAGGGACTGTATTCAGGGTACTGTTCCAGCCTCAGTACCTAGAGCAGTGCCTGGAGTCGAGTCCTGCCTGGCTTTGTTAAAGGAAGGAGTGGGAGGGGGACACAAACAAGAATAAAACTGCGCTACACTTTAAGGACAGAGTTCCCGCAGGGAGAGGGACAGACACACATCCTTGGTCCTAGAGTCTAAAAGAAAATGCATGAATATTGGAGTATAAGAGATAGGCAACTGAAGTTTGACCTTCAGCTTCTCCAGGTTCTACCACATATGTCACACAAATTCATCTCTGTGTTTTAGAGTCTTATTATTTAAAATAAAGCTAATAAATTCTACTTTAAACAATGTTATGAGAAGCTTGAGTAGATAGATGATAGATAGATAGATAGATAGATAGATAGATAGATAGATAGATAGAAGATAGACAGATATATATTACTTTTCTTCTAGTTTTCCCTCTGTGAAATACAGAATTTAGTTGACTCTCAAATGAAGATAGAAACACCTCCAATGAACCCTTCTTTTTGCTTTTGGGTTGGGATGCTTATTAAGTATCATATTTGAACTAAACTCCATTAATCTAGAAGGCAGGATCCTGGGTCTTCCTATGAAAAGCAGTGAGAAAATATATTTTTCTATTTAGAGAACTTGTCTGTGAGAAGGCACTGCAGGAATAAGAATTTAATGGCATAGCATTGAAGAGAAAGATGCTTTTCATGATAAAATGTTTTATGTATTTTAAAGTGAGGTTTGTGGAAATTAAAAATTAAATAACATGGATACACCACCTAGAAGATCTTTCATCTTCTAGAACTGGGAAAAAATATGAATGTAATTTTTACATGTCAAAATTAGAACTCACCAGTGAGATGGAGATTAATAGTTCTTTAGCTTAATATCGCTGAATTTTGCATTTCATGAAATATACTGGAGTACAATTTGGTAAGCCCTGGAACCGAGAACTTGTTTTTCATTACCCAAAAAGGGTCTTTGAAAAGTGCACAAAGGGTGGTCAGTATTAAACATATGGTCAGAGTACTTCTTGATCGTTGGAAAATTAGTTAATTGATGGTTGTTAATGATACCATTTTAAACCATTACTTGCATTTGTTAGGAAGTGCCAGTTAATAGAGTATTGAAACTTGTCAAGCTGTCAGTATTGGTTCCATGGGTAGGTCATGGCATTTCCCATGCCCTATGCCTGTGAGCATGGTGGCCTGAGTTCCAGCTCACTTCTGTCCTGTCTTCTCCAAGCTCCATCTTATTTGTAAGGTGAAGATAAGCATCAACCTGAATGCAACTCAGTGTGGCTTTGGGACTAAGTACATTTCTAATATGTAAACACTGGCACATTACAAAGCATGTTTAAATAAGAATAGAGAAGTATATATTCTCCAAAGTGTGCCTTTGTAATAGCATTTTAGAATAGATTGGCATGGTGTCAGTTAAGCCTCCAATAAAATATGATATAGTGTAAAAGGAAAGCTATGGAAAACATAATGAATACAGCATAGGGCAGAACTTTAAAAAAAAAAAATGTGCCTTCTTCCCCTTCACACAAAGGCTCTGCCCCCTTTCCTGTCCTGCTACTTCCTTCACCCTAACTTGACCTAGGCCAGCCTCTGCATAGTTTGATCATTCTGGATGATGCTTTTGGGAAAAGGCATTCTTTTCCAGGAATCTTAGCAACTGTGGGAGGGAAGTGGAAAGACTTCCATAACATCTAGTTATAAAGTAACTCTTTGGTTTTGCAAAGAAAGTCCCATAAAGTAAGAACATAGCCTGTGGCATGCATTGCCCATATACTTGGAGTTCAATGAATATCTTCTGTGATTCACTGTGATTATATTAAAATCAGTATGAAAATATTGCTTTTTTCATCTACAGACTCTGCGTTAATATGAGTGTGGAATTGCAAAATGCTAGGTATACTGTAGCAGCTTCCCCATCCACCCCCTTCCAAAAAAAAAAAAAAAGAATAATAATTTCGGAAAAGTTTGAGTAATTGGCAAAAGTTTTGATGATACTCATTTTTTTTAATCTTGCCTATTCTTCAGTAGAAATTCAACTAAGTATTTCTCATATATTTCATGAAAGGAGATAATTAAAGGTAATGTTTTTATCTTGGGCTTCTCTCTGCCATTTGTCTGAGAAATTTAGAATTATTCTGCAAGGGTGTCAATTTTCTATCAAGTTCTATTACTGCACAGCCCTGTTCAGAATTCTGAGCCTTTAGTATCCAAAATCTATAAAGAACTTAGCAAACTCAACACCTAAAGAGCAAATAATCCAGTCAAGAAACGGGCAGAAGACATGAACAGACATTTCTCCAAAGAAGACATACAAATGGTCAACAGACACATGAAAAAATGCTCAACATCACATGGCATCAGGGAAATACAAATCAAAACCATAATGCAATATCACCTCACACTGGTCAGAATGACTAAAATTTTAACAAGTCAGAAAACAAGAGATGTTAGTAAGGATGCAGAGAAAGGGGAACCCTCTTACACTGGTGGTGGGAATGCAAGCTGGTACAGCCACTCTGGAAAACAGTATGAAGATTCCTCAAAAAGTTGAAAATAAAGCTACCCTATGACCCAGCAATTGCACCACTAGGTATTTACACCAAAGGTACAAATGTACTGATCCAAAGGGGCACCTGCACCCCAATGTTTATAGCAGCAATATCTACAATAACCAAATGGTGGAAAGAACCCAAATGTCCACCAGCAGATAAATGAATAAAGAAAATGTGGTATGTATATATACAATGGAATATTATTCAGCCATCAAAAAATGAAATCTTGCCATTTGCAATAACGTGGATGGAACTAGAGGGTATTATATTAAGCAAAATAAGACAATCAGAGGAAGACAGTTATCATATGATCTCACTCATGTGGAATTTAAGAAACAAAACAGGGGATCATAGGGGAAGGGAGGGAAAAATAAAACAAGAGGAAATCAGAGGGAGAGACAAACCATAATAGACACTTAATCATAGGAAACAAACTGAGGGTTGCCAGAGGGGAAGGGGGTAGGAGGATGGGGTAACTGGGTGATGGACATTAAGGAGGGCACTTGATGTAATGAACACTGGGTATTATATAATACTGATGAATCACTGAACGCTACCTCTGAAACTAATAAGACATTATATGTTAATTAACTGAAGTTAAATTTAAAAAAAAAAAGAATTCTGAGTCTTCTGTCTTATCCTCCATATGACTTCCAAGTGCTGACTTTCCCTCATTGTAAAGTATGAAGTGTTTTTTTTTTTTAAAGATTTTTTTTATTTATTCGACAGAGATAGAGACAGCCAGCGAGAGAGGGAACACAAGCAGGGGGAGTGGGAGATGAAGAAGCAGGCTCATAGCGGAGGAGCCTGATGTGGGGCTCGATCCCATAATGCCGGGATCACGCCCTGAGCCGAAGGCAGACGCTTAACCGCTGCGCCACCCAGGCGCCCCAAGTATGAAGTTCTTAACCAAGCTTTCATTTCTGCTCACTAAAGTTATATAGTCTAATAAAATGATGTAAATTGAATTTCTGCAAAGCCCTAATTTCTTTTTATTAAATGTAGACTTTCAAAGGACAGCATGGAAATCAGATCTCATATTCAGGTTTTTGTTTTGTTTTGTTTTTTGAACTCTTTTCAACTACCATCAGAAAATCCTTCATTCTCTGTAAGTATCACAATTTCTTCTACAAGTGGGTCAGGATAAAGCCTACATTGTTTTTGTTAGTGGTCATTCATAGGAGGCAAGGAAGGAAGAAGAAGAAAAGTGCTAGACTTCCTGGTACTTGGTGGACAGTTAGACAATTTAAGAATGTTCCCATATTCTCTGGTTGAGAAATATGTATTTGATGCATTTGCCAGAAAACCTATATTAAGCTGCAGTAACAAATGTCCCCCCCAAATCTCCATCTGTGATGACAAAAAAGTATGTCATTTGTCCCATTGTGGGGCAATTGTGGCTTTCATGTATGTCATCATCTGATTTGGGATCCAGAGATATGGTGTGATTTCTAGTTAGAATACTTTCAGCCATCCTATCAGCTGATTTTTCAGCAGAAATTTTGTGGGCCAGAGAGAATGTCATATATACAAAGTGCTGAAAATAAAAAAAGTTGCACCCAAGAATACTTTATTCAACAAAACTATCATTCAGAATTGAAGAAAGAAATAAAGAGTTTCCCAGACAAACAAAAGTTAAAGGAATTCACCAGCAGTAAACCAGTCTTACAAGAAATCTTAAAGGAAATTGAGTGGAAAGGAAAGACAATAGCAGGGGTAAGAAAAGTAGGAAGCACAAAAGCAGTAAAATTAAGTACATCCATAAAAATCAGTCAAGTGATTCACAAAATAAAAGGATATAAAGTATGACACCATATACCTAAAACCAGGGAGGGGCAGAGAAGTAAAAATTTAGTGCTTTTAAATGAGTTCAAGCTTAAGCGACCATCAATTTAATATAGAGTGCTATAAGTATAAGAGGTTATATATAAACCTAATGGTAACCATAAATCAAAACCAATGATAGATATGCAAAAAGAGAGAGAGAAAAAGAAAAAAGGAGAGGAATCCAAGTATATGACTAAAGAAAGCTAGCAAACCATGAGAGAAGAGAGCAAAAGAAAAACAGAAAAGAACTACACAAACAGCCATAGAACAAGTAAGAAAAAGGCTATAACTACGTACCTATCAATAATTACTTTGGAAGGAATATAAATGGACTCAACACTCCAATCCAAGCACATAGAGTGATGGAATGGATAAAAAAGCAGACCCATCTATATGCTGCCTACAAGAGAATATAAATGGACTCAACACTCCAATCAAAGCACATAGAGTGATGGAATGGATAAAAAAGCAGACCCATCTATATGCTGCCTACAAGAGACTCATCTCAGACCTAAAGACAACTTCAGACTGAAAGTGAAGGGATGGAAAAACATTTATCATGCAAATGGAAGTGAAAAGAAAGCCTGGCTAGCAGTACTTATATTGGACAAAGTAGAATTTAAAACAAAAACTATAACAAGAGACAAGGAAGGACATGACATAATCATGAAAGGAACCACCCAACAGGAAGATACAATAAGTGTTATCTATGCACCCAACATGGGAGCACACAAATACATAAAGCAGCCAATAACAAATGTAAAGGAAGTAACCAATAGTAATAAAATAATACTAGGGAGCTTTAACACCGCACTTAAATCAATGGACAGAATACCCAAACAGAAAATCAACAAGAAAACAATGGCTTTAAATGACATATTGGACCAGATGGATCTAACAGATATATTCAGAACATTCCATCCTAAAACAGTGGAATGTACATTCTTTTCAAATGCACAGGAACATTCTCCAGAATAGATGACATATTAGGCAACAAAACAAATCTCAACAAATTCAAGAAGATCAAAGATACACCATGCATCTTTTCTTACCACAATGCTACAAAACTAGACATCAACCATAAGAAAAAATCTGGAAAGGACACAAATACATGGAGGTTAAATAATGAATGGGTTAATCAAAAAATCAAAGAGGAAGTAAAAAATGTATAGAGACAAATGAAAATAAAAACATGACAGTCCAAAATATTTGGGATACAGCAAAAGCTTACATAAGAGGGAAATTTATAGCAATTCAGACCTACCTCAAGAAGCAAGAAAAATCTCAAATAAACCACCTAACTGTATACCTAAAGGAGTTAGAAAAAGAAGAACAAACAGCCCAAAACCAGTAGAAGGAAGGAAACGAGAAAGATTAGAGCAGAAACAAATGAAATAGAGACTAAGAAAACAGTAGGACAGATCAATGAAATCACAAGCTAGTTCTTTGAAAAGATCAACAAAATTGAAAAACCTTTAGCCAGAATCATCATCCCAAAAAAAAAAAAAAAAGGATTCAGTTGAACACAACCAGAAATGAAAGTGGAGAAATAACAAGTGACACCACAGAAATGCAAAGGATTATAAGCAATATTATGAAAAATTTATGCCAACAAATCAATAAATTGGACAATCCAGAGAAAATGGATAAATTCCTAGAAATATATAACCACCCAAAACTGAATCAGGAAGAGATAGAAAATTTAAGCTGGCCAATTGCCATGAATCAAATTGAAGTAATAATAATTAAGAAAAAAACTCCCAACAAACAAAAGTCCAGAACCAGATGGTTTTACAGGTGAATTCTACCAAACATTTAAAGAACAATTAATACCTATTCTTCTCAAACTATTCCAAAAAATAGAAGAGGAAGGGAAGCTCCCAAATTCATTCAATGAGACCAGCATTACCCTGATACCAAATCCAGATTAAGACAATACAAAAGAAGAGAACTACAGGCCAATATTTCTGATGACCATAGATGTAGAAACCCTCAACAAACATTAGCAAACCAAATCCAATAATACATTTAAAAAATCNAAGAATTAATACCTATTCTTCTCAAACTATTCCAAAAAATAGAAGAGGAAGGGAAGCTCCCAAATTCATTCAATGAGACCAGCATTACCCTGATACCAAATCCAGATTAAGACAATACAAAAGAAGAGAACTACAGGCCAATATTTCTGATGACCATAGATGTAGAAACCCTCAACAAACATTAGCAAACCAAATCCAATAATACATTTAAAAAATCATTCACCACAATCAAGTGGGATTTATTCCTAGGATGCAGGGGTGGTTCAGTGTTCACAAATCAATGTAATACATCACATCTACAAGATAAAGGATAAAGAACATATGATCATTTCAATCCATGCAGAAAAAGCATTTGATTAAGTACAACACCCATTTATGATAAAAACCCTCAACAAAGTAGGTTTGGAAGGATCATACATCAACATAATAAAGGTCATATATGAAAAACCCACAGGTAACATCGTACTCAATGGTGAAACACTGAAAGCTTTTCCGCTAAGGTCTGGAATAAGACAAGGATATCCACTCTCACCACTTTTATTCAATATAGTACTGGAAGTCCTAGCCACAGAAATCAAAGAAGAAAAAGAAATAAAAGGCATCCAAATTGGTCAAGAAGAAGTAAAACTTTCACTATTTGTGGATGACGTGATACTATATATATAGAAAACCCCAAAGACTCCAACAAAAACTACTAGAACTAGTAAGTGAATCCAGTAGAGTTGGAGTATACAAAATTAATATACAGAAATCAGTCATATTTCTATACGCTAATAATGAAGTAGCAAAAGGAGAAAGTAAGAAAACAAACACATTTATAATTGCACCAAAAATAATAAAATACCAAGGAATAAACTTAACCAAGGAGGTGAAACACCTGTACTCTGAAAACTATAAAACGATGAAGGAAATTGAAGATGACACAAACACATGGAAAGATAGTCCATGTTCATGGAATAGGACAAATATAGTTAAAATGGCCATAATTCCAAAAGCGATTTATAGATTTAATGCAATTCTTAACAAAATACCCAACAATATTTTTCACAGAAGCAGGACAAATAATCCTCATTTATGTGGATACACAAAAGACTTCAAAAAGCCAAAGCAATCTTAATAAAAAAATAAAACTGGAAGTATCACAAGCCTGGATTTCAAAGATATATTACAAAGCTGTAGCAATCAAAACACTATGGTACAGGTGAAAATATAGACACAGAGATTACTAGAACAATAGAGAGCCCATAAATAAATGCACAATTTTATGGTCAATTAATCTTCAGCAAAGGAGACACAAATTTGCAATGAGCAAAAGACAACCTTTTCCACAAATGGTGCTGGGAAAACTGGATAGCCACATGCAAAAGAATGAAACTGGATCATTTTCTTACACCATGCACAAAACTAAACTCAAAATGGATTAAAGATCTAAATGTGAGACCTGAAACCATAAAAATCCTAGAATAGAGCACAGGCAGTAATTTATCTCACATCAACCATATTGACCTTTTTCTAGATATTGCTCCTGAGGCAAGGGAAACAAAAGCAAAAAATTAAATAAATAAAAAAATTAAAAAATGGGGGACTACATCAAAATAAAAAGCTTCTGCATAGCAAAAGAAAGCAATCAACAAAACAAAAGACAACCTACTGAATGGAAGAAGATATTTGCAAATGACATTTCGAATAAGGGGTTAGTATCCAAAATATATAAAGGATGTATGCAAGTCAACACACACAAACAATCCAATTAAGAAGTGGGCAAAAGACATGAATGCACATTTTTCCAAGGAAGACATACAGATAGCCAACAGACACTTGAAAAGACATTCAACATCACTGATCATCAGGATAATCCAGACCAAAAACCACAGTTCAATATCACCTCACACCTGTCTGAATGACTAAAATCAAAAACACAGGAAACAACAAATGTTGGTGAGGATGTGGAGAAAAAGGAGGCCTTGTGCACTTTTAGTGGGAATGGCAACTGGAGCTGCCACTGTGGAAAACAGTATGGAGTTTCCTCAAATTAAAAATAGAAATGCCATATGATTTAGTAATTCTATTACTTGGTGTTTACCCAAAGAATGCAAAAACATCAATTTGAAAAGATATATGCACCCCTATGTTTATTGCAGCATTATTTACAATAGCCAGTAGAGGGGAGCAACCCAAGTGTCCATCAATAGATGAATGGGTAAAGATGTGGTATATAGGCACAATGGATTATTATTTAGCCATAAAAAAGAATGAAGTCTTGCCATTTGCAACAACATCGATGGATCTAGAGGGTATAATGCTAAGTTAAATAAGTCATAGAAAGACAAATACCATATGATTTCACTCAAATGTGGAACTTAAGAAACAAAACGAACAAAGAAAATAAAAGACAAACAAAAAAGACTTAAACATTAGAGAGTAAACCAGCGAGGAGGTCAGCAGGGGGATGAATGAAATAGTGAAGAAGATTAAGGGTACACTTATCATTATGAGCACTGAGTAATGTATAGAATTGTTCAATCACTAATTGTACACCTAAAACTAATAAAATACTGTATGTTAAAAATACTGTCAGTCATCATGTCAGAAAGAAAAGAGATCACACTATAACTTGCAAGTGAGACATCTTTTCCACTTACGTTCATTAAGCAAAGCAAGTCACATAACCAAACCCAGTGATAATGGGGCCATAAGGAACATGTAATTCTTCCCTAGGAAATACCAGCAAATATTTTTGAAAGACTTTACCAAATGCTGATACCAGCTATGAGCCAGGCACTGTACTAGGCATTTACAGATATTACTTCTAATCTTCATAATAATCTTAATCTTAAGAGTATGGGGATTTTTAACTTTTATTTTGCAGAAGAGGAGAAAAGCTCATCTCTGCCTATGCTCACACATCTGGAAATGGAGGAGTCTAGGACAAGATCTAGATCCGTCTGAGCTGTCTCTCAAGTAGTGTACTCACTGGAATCAGTATCCTTTTTGAAGAGAAGCAAAAACCCATCAGGCTCCTCAAAATCGATGAGGGAAGAACCCAATTTATGAGACTCTATAACCCATACTTTTCCAAACATGGAAATACCTCTCAATAAAATTATAATCTAAGAGAGGAAATTAAATTTATTAATTAGGGTGTTCGTACTTGCAGTAATATACAAGCCTTCAAATTTCAGGAAATTAACACAATGAAATTTGTTTTCTTACTCATGCAATTCCCCAATGTGAGCATCCCTGGTGACCTGGAGACTTTCCTCTGCCTCCTGGTTCAGGAATGCAGGTTGTATCTACCTTGTTGCTCCATCTCCTCCTAGGACCTTAGGATCCTCTGCATTCAGTGGGTGGGGAAATAGAAGGTCAAGTCATATGTGCTTCTAATCTACCTCTCCCTTGATGTGACACACATTACTGCTACTCCCATTCTGGTAGCAAGAACTAGTCTTGCAGCCCCATTTAGATGCAAGGATTGCTGGGAAATGTAGCCCCTGACTGGATAGCCACTGCTTATAACAACTTTATATTATGGAAGAGAGTTCATGAAATTTTGGTAAACTTAGAGGCACTTCTGCCACATAGGATAGTGTCATGTTTTACAATGATACAAACTAGCACATGAATTAGTTCCCAGGAGACGTGCAAATATATTTCAGGCCATGAAGTATTGGTTTCTTATTCCCTTTCTCCAAATGCCACCAATAAAATTAAACATAACATGCATTTGCTAAAAAAATCTATGAGATGACCTTCCAGATGTTTTACTAGATATCATTAGGGATCTAAAATCAAGAATGATACATTTTCTTCCCTTAAAATGATACCATGGGTTTCTCCCATTTGAATGTAAAATCCAGAGACAGAAGGAGTTCTGTTTGAATCCCATCCACAGCTGGGCAAGTAGCTGGAGGAACCTGTGTTCTCACATGGAAATGGAAATAATAATGTACCTGGCTGGCATGTATGATATGGGGTTAAAATTAGATGAGGATTCTAAACCCTCATGAAGAAGGGAATTATGTGGACTGTTTATTGTCTCACTTCCCCTCCCATAATCCATAGGGACTAGTGCATATGAATATTGGCAGTGCCTGGCTTCTGAACACAAAATGCAAATTTAAGGAAAACCATCCAGCTCCATTTACATAATCATGGCAAAATGTAAAATGCTCACCTTATAGAATTGAAATGTAGCAATAAGGATCATGAGTAATTTGCTCATTATTCTTCCTTAATTCCCTAAATTCCTAACTTGTGCAGTTTTCCTACTCTACCCACAGTTAGGAAATCAAGCCTGCTAAGCACTCCGGGAATTGGTAGTCTACTGTCCTAATTTAATCAATCCACGACTGAAATGAAGGAAGAGAATATGAATTACTATGTCTAGCTCCAGGGGGAAGGAGCATTTTTCATTAGGTGTATGGTGAAAGTTTTTCCTTCATACCCAAAGCAGGCCCCCTCAAACACACCTGACAATAATAGGAACCCAGAACATGTACTAAACAAATGAAAGGACTTACCTAAACCTCCTTTTCAAATTTGAGCATGCCTCTGAATCCCCTGCAGAGCTTACTAAAACACACATTTCTGGACCTTGCCTTCAGAGATTCTTACTTAATGGGTCTGGCATGGAGGGTGCTAAGAGTTTACATTTATAACAATTCCAAGGTGTTGCCGATGCTTCTGGTCCAGGGACCTCAGTGTGAGAACCACCCAGCTGAAAGCATTGATACCCAGCCCTGGCATCTCATCCCAGTCAACCTTTGATGCACATCTAGAATTAAAAGCAGTGTCCTAATGATTATAGGCTTCCAGACTGAATAAATTATTATTACTATAGTTGTTATTCTTAACACCTGGACTTGTATCAGGAACTTGGCCAACAACTCTCCTGTAACTAACTGCCTCCTTGTAGCTTTTCATTGTGTCACCAAAGGCTCTTTGAGATTGGCAATTACACTTCCTTCTCTTAGGTCTTTGATTGTTTGCTCCTCTTTATTCCTTATATGCTTCTTTGTCTCCTGCTTGCTCTCTAGCTGGGACCCAACAGGTTGTTTGGCCAAAGTATTGAGAGGTGCAAGGTAAGCAATATCTACTATGGTTGCCTTTCTTTTTTGTGCCTGCCTCTACCACTTACCACCTATATGACTAAACCGCATTCATGTATTTTTTCTGAAGTTCAGTTTTCTCATCTGTTAAAATAGAGATAACACCTCACAAGTTTAAGTGAACAAATGAAAGTACTTAGTGCAAAGTAAGGGCTCAAAAATATTCTGCATTGCCTTTTCTTGTCTGCTTTCTTGCTTCCCGTTTTCCTTTTTTCCTCCAATCCAGTGTTTTTTCCTTCACTCCATGGTTCACCTCCAGTGTAAAGAGCAGATAAGAGATCATCTCTTCCCATTTCCCACTCTGCCAAACGGTTCCACAAGGCCTACTGTTTGCAAATATCTTGCTTTCCTTCTCTAGAACATGCTTTTTATCCTCAGGTTCTAGAAATCCAACCAAATGTAAAGCCCCCAGATCTCACTCTGTTCCATTGTACATTATTAAAATGATCTCATAAAGCACTTAATAATTTCTGAAGTATAGTTTTGTGTATTATTTCTTAGCAGACATTCTCAATATTACCTATGCTGTCTTCCATTTTTTCTTTGTAATATATCCCTGTCATAATTATGGCCCATGAAACATAAAAACACAGAAACACAATATATGTGCATCCCAAAAGGATTGAATGTTTTCAAAACTCAAAAGTCTGACTACTTGTGTGTTAGGTCATGTATTAAAATGTGAATAATAGGAACTTAATCACTCTGGCATTGGGGATAAGATCAATACCTACCTTTCAAGTTTTTTTATTCTGTATCAGGCCTGGTCTTAAATTTGGCCTTTACATTTAAGCAGATGTGCCTGAACATACTGCAGCATGACCAGGAACTAAGAAGTCCAGTTCTCTTTGGGGTCTCCATAATTCTGTTATTTCAGTCGAATACATTGCTGTCTGCAAAGTAGAGCTGTTATGTTGCTCTTGAGCGTTAGAGGGCAGTGGAAAACTGTCTGCAAAAATCCCTACTTGACCAGGAAAAACATTTTTCTTTCCCAAGTTATTTCTGCAAAGCTCTCTCTTTGGAAGGAAGGTAAAGGATTCTATTTAAAAACGTGCATATAATGGCTTTTTAAAAAAATGTAGAGAGTATATCCTAGTATATTTCATATATAAGAACATTTTTCACCATGAAAAAATTTACCTTCTACTGATTATTAACAGGTGAGGAAATCCAAAAGAAATTAAAAAAAAAGAGAATTATTGGCTTTATTGTATTTATCATAGGTTTTATTTTAAGAATGTCTTAGTTTGTGTGCATGTTACATTATGTTTTGAAGGACAAAATGTTTTGGAGAATTGTGGCTGTGTAAACAGCTAATAGATAATATTGAACAACTTGAGGCAAACAAATTTGTACAAAAATACTAATTCCTAAAGGTAATGAGAAAACTGTTTTTGATTTAAGAATTTAAAAACATGCAAATGAAAAGATGAAACAGGAGTTAGTTTTCGGGAGGTAGTTAGAGTTCATTTAACTAAATTAGATTTTGTCAGCTAGCAAGACTTACATCTGAATGTAGCCATCATACAATTAAGAGAAAATTTTTTTTTAAAAAAAAGGAGTTTCCAAGATCTTACTAAAGACTACAAGGAGAAATGCTCATCCTCGACTTCCCCGTGTTGTCTGGATGGTCCCAAATCCACAGGCACACAGCCACCACGGTGATTCCATTCTCCATAAAATAGAAGCACCGCCTACACAACCTACACCATTCTATGTATGAGTTATTGCGAGTCTACAGTGCAAGACAACGGGTGCACTGTATAGTCTGAGCGATCCAAACAGCTTACTCAGCTTTCTATTGGTCTGAAATGTTTCCTCTGGGGGTTGGGTCTTTCTTGTCTGCTCTGCACTAGTGATGGAGGGTGTTGCTCAAAGCTGGTACTCTTAGAGTAGACGCTCAGAACTTACACCTTGCAGGAGTGGCTCCCCTGCCTGGCTTGCCCAAATTCTTTCCCACTGCTCTGCAAGAGCTATGAGCTCAGGTCTTTCTTCCTCCTTTGTGATGTCTATTGTCTTTCCTCTGTATTTTAATTCTTCTAGTAACCTTTGGATCATTTTCCTTCATCCTTGTGTTCTGGCTTTCTTTTTTCTTTTGACTCTTTATCTGGGAGTGTATCTTCTCAACCCCTTAGAACCTAGCTTGTAAGAAATCAAGCATGTGATTACATAGCCCTATATTTTCTCCAGTAAATTTATTGGATAACAGTCAGTGTGTCTTTCTTCTAACGCTTATGGGAGATCGGCGGGGGGGGGGGGGGGGGGGCGNGATCTCATATTCAGGTTTTTGTTTTGTTTTGTTTTTTGAACTCTTTTCAACTACCATCAGAAAATCCTTCATTCTCTGTAAGTATCACAATTTCTTCTACAAGTGGGTCAGGATAAAGCCTACATTGTTTTTGTTAGTGGTCATTCATAGGAGGCAAGGAAGGAAGAAGAAGAAAAGTGCTAGACTTCCTGGTACTTGGTGGACAGTTAGACAATTTAAGAATGTTCCCATATTCTCTGGTTGAGAAATATGTATTTGATGCATTTGCCAGAAAACCTATATTAAGCTGCAGTAACAAATGTCCCCCCCAAATCTCCATCTGTGATGACAAAAAAGTATGTCATTTGTCCCATTGTGGGGCAATTGTGGCTTTCATGTATGTCATCATCTGATTTGGGATCCAGAGATATGGTGTGATTTCTAGTTAGAATACTTTCAGCCATCCTATCAGCTGATTTTTCAGCAGAAATTTTGTGGGCCAGAGAGAATGTCATATATACAAAGTGCTGAAAATAAAAAAAGTTGCACCCAAGAATACTTTATTCAACAAAACTATCATTCAGAATTGAAGAAAGAAATAAAGAGTTTCCCAGACAAACAAAAGTTAAAGGAATTCACCAGCAGTAAACCAGTCTTACAAGAAATCTTAAAGGAAATTGAGTGGAAAGGAAAGACAATAGCAGGGGTAAGAAAAGTAGGAAGCACAAAAGCAGTAAAATTAAGTACATCCATAAAAATCAGTCAAGTGATTCACAAAATAAAAGGATATAAAGTATGACACCATATACCTAAAACCAGGGAGGGGCAGAGAAGTAAAAATTTAGTGCTTTTAAATGAGTTCAAGCTTAAGCGACCATCAATTTAATATAGAGTGCTATAAGTATAAGAGGTTATATATAAACCTAATGGTAACCATAAATCAAAACCAATGATAGATATGCAAAAAGAGAGAGAGAAAAAGAAAAAAGGAGAGGAATCCAAGTATATGACTAAAGAAAGCTAGCAAACCATGAGAGAAGAGAGCAAAAGAAAAACAGAAAAGAACTACACAAACAGCCATAGAACAAGTAAGAAAAAGGCTATAACTACGTACCTATCAATAATTACTTTGGAAGGAATATAAATGGACTCAACACTCCAATCAAAGCACATAGAGTGATGGAATGGATAAAAAAGCAGACCCATCTATATGCTGCCTACAAGAGACTCATCTCAGACCTAAAGACAACTTCAGACTGAAAGTGAAGGGATGGAAAAACATTTATCATGCAAATGGAAGTGAAAAGAAAGCCTGGCTAGCAGTACTTATATTGGACAAAGTAGAATTTAAAACAAAAACTATAGCGAGAGACAAGGAAGGACATGACATAATCATAAAAGGAACCACCCAACAGGAAGATACAATAAGTGTATCTATGCACCCAACATGGGAGCACACAAATACATAAAGCAGCCAATAACAAATGTAAAGGAAGTAACCAATAGTAATAAAATAATACTAGGGAGCTTTAACACCGCACTTAAATCAATGGACAGAATACCCAAACAGAAAATCAACAAGAAAACAATGGCTTTAAATGACATATTGGACCAGATGGATCTAACAGATATATTCAGAACATTCCATCCTAAAACAGTGGAATGTACATTCTTTTCAAATGCACAGGAACATTCTCCAGAATAGATGACATATTAGGCAACAAAACAAATCTCAACAAATTCAAAAAGATCAAAGTTGCACCATGCATCTTTTCTTACCACAATGCTACAAAACTAGACATCAACCATAAGAAAAAATCTGGAAAGGACACAAATACATGGAGGTTAAATAATGAATGGGTTAATCAAAAAATCAAAGAGGAAGTAAAAAATGTATAGAGACAAATGAAAATAAAAACATGACAGTCCAAAATATTTGGGATACAGCAAAAGCTTACATAAGAGGGAAATTTATAGCAATTCAGACCTACCTCAAGAAGCAAGAAAAATCTCAAATAAACCACCTAACTGTATACCTAAAGGAGTTAGAAAAAGAAGAACAAACAGCCCAAAACCAGTAGAAGGAAGGAAACGAGAAAGATTAGAGCAGAAACAAATGAAATAGAGACTAAGAAAACAGTAGGACAGATCAATGAAATCACAAGCTAGTTCTTTGAAAAGATCAACAAAATTGAAAAACCTTTAGCCAGAATCATCATCCCAAAAAAAAAAAAAAAAGGATTCAGTTGAACACAACCAGAAATGAAAGTGGAGAAATAACAAGTGACACCACAGAAATGCAAAGGATTATAAGCAATATTATGAAAAATTTATGCCAACAAATCAATAAATTGGACAATCCAGAGAAAATGGATAAATTCCTAGAAATATATAACCACCCAAAACTGAATCAGGAAGAGATAGAAAATTTAAGCTGGCCAATTGCCATGAATCAAATTGAAGTAATAATAATTAAAAAAAAAAAACTCCCAACAAACAAAAGTCCAGAACCAGATGGTTTTACAGGTGAATTCTACCAAACATTTAAAGAAGAATTAATACCTATTCTTCTCAAACTATTCCAAAAAATAGAAGAGGAAGGGAAGCTCCCAAATTCATTCAATGAGACCAGCATTACCCTGATACCAAATCCAGATTAAGACAATACAAAAGAAGAGAACTACAGGCCAATATTTCTGATGACCATAGATGTAGAAACCCTCAACAAACATTAGCAAACCAAATCCAATAATACATTTAAAAAATCATTCACCACAATCAAGTGGGATTTATTCCTAGGATGCAGGGGTGGTTCAGTGTTCACAAATCAATGTAATACATCACATCTACAAGATAAAGGATAAAGAACATATGATCATTTCAATCCATGCAGAAAAAGCATTTGATTAAGTACAACACCCATTCATGATAAAAACCCTCAACAAAGTAGGTTTGGAAGGATCATACATCAACATAATAAAGGTCATATATGAAAAACCCACAGGTAACATCGTACTCAATGGTGAAACACTGAAAGCTTTTCCGCTAAGGTCTGGAATAAGACAAGGATATCCACTCTCACCACTTTTATTCAATATAGTACTGGAAGTCCTAGCCACAGAAATCAAAGAAGAAAAAGAAATAAAAGGCATCCAAATTGGTCAAGAAGAAGTAAAACTTTCACTATTTGTGGATGACGTGATACTATATATATAGAAAACCCCAAAGACTCCAACAAAAACTACTAGAACTAGTAAGTGAATCCAGTAGAGTTGGAGTATACAAAATTAATATACAGAAATCAGTCATATTTCTATACGCTAATAATGAAGTAGCAAAAGGAGAAAGTAAGAAAACAAACACATTTATAATTGCACCAAAAATAATAAAATACCAAGGAATAAACTTAACCAAGGAGGTGAAACACCTGTACTCTGAAAACTATAAAACGATGAAGGAAATTGAAGATGACACAAACACATGGAAAGATAGTCCATGTTCATGGAATAGGACAAATATAGTTAAAATGGCCATAATTCCAAAAGCGATTTATAGATTTAATGCAATTCTTAACAAAATACCCAACAATATTTTTCACAGAAGCAGGACAAATAATCCTCATTTATGTGGATACACAAAAGACTTCAAAAAGCCAAAGCAATCTTAATAAAAAAATAAAACTGGAAGTATCACAAGCCTGGATTTCAAAGATATATTACAAAGCTGTAGCAATCAAAACACTATGGTACAGGTGAAAATATAGACACAGAGATTACTAGAACAATAGAGAGCCCATAAATAAATGCACAATTTTATGGTCAATTAATCTTCAGCAAAGGAGACACAAATTTGCAATGAGCAAAAGACAACCTTTTCCACAAATGGTGCTGGGAAAACTGGATAGCCACATGCAAAAGAATGAAACTGGATCATTTTCTTACACCATGCACAAAACTAAACTCAAAATGGATTAAAGATCTAAATGTGAGACCTGAAACCATAAAAATCCTAGAATAGAGCACAGGCAGTAATTTATCTCACATCAACCATATTGACCTTTTTCTAGATATTGCTCCTGAGGCAAGGGAAACAAAAGCAAAAAATTAAATAAATAAAAAAATTAAAAAATGGGGGACTACATCAAAATAAAAAGCTTCTGCATAGCAAAAGAAAGCAATCAACAAAACAAAAGACAACCTACTGAATGGAAGAAGATATTTGCAAATGACATTTCGAATAAGGGGTTAGTATCCAAAATATATAAAGGATGTATGCAAGTCAACACACACAAACAATCCAATTAAGAAGTGGGCAAAAGACATGAATGCACATTTTTCCAAGGAAGACATACAGATAGCCAACAGACACTTGAAAAGACATTCAACATCACTGATCATCAGGATAATCCAGACCAAAAACCACAGTTCAATATCACCTCACACCTGTCTGAATGACTAAAATCAAAAACACAGGAAACAACAAATGTTGGTGAGGATGTGGAGAAAAAGGAGGCCTTGTGCACTTTTAGTGGGAATGGCAACTGGAGCTGCCACTGTGGAAAACAGTATGGAGGTTCCTCAAATTAAAAATAGAAATGCCATATGATTTAGTAATTCTATTACTTGGTGTTTACCCAAAAAATGCAAAAACATCAATTTGAGAAGATATATGCACCCCTATGTTTATTGCAGCATTATTTACAATAGCCAGTAGAGGGGAGCAACCCAAGTGTCCATCAATAGATGAATGGGTAAAGATGTGGTATATAGACACAATGGATTATTACTTAGCCATAAAAAAGAATGAAGTCTTGCCATTTGCAACAACATCAATGGATCTAGAGGGTATAATGCTAAGTTAAATAAGTCATAGAAAGACAAATACCATATGATTTCACTGAAATGTGGAACTTAAGAAACAAAATGAACAAAGAAAATAAAAGACAAACAAAAAAGACTTAAATATTAGAGAGTAAACCAGCGAGGAGGTCAGCAGGAGGATGAATGAAATAGTGAAGGAGATTAAGAGTACACTCATCATTATGAGCACTGAGTAATGTATAGAATTGTTCAATCACTAATTGTACACCTAAAACTAATAAAATACTGTATGTTAAAAATACTGTCAGTCATTATGTCAGAAAGAAAAGAGATCACACTATAACTTGCAAGTGAGACATCTTTTCCACTTACGTTTCATTAAGCAAAGCAAGTCACATAACCAAACCCAGTGATAATGGGGCCATAAGGAACATGTAATACTTCCCTAGGAAATACCAGCGAATATTTTTGAAAGACTTTACCAAATGCTAATACCAGCTATGAGCCAGGCACTGTACTAGGCATTTACAGATATTACTTCTAATCTTCATAATAATCTTAATCTTAAGAGTATGGGGATTTTTAACCTTTATTTTGCAGAAGAGGAGAAAAGCTCATCTCTGCCTATGCTCACACATCTGGAAATGGAGGAGTCTAGGACAAGATCTAGATCCGTCTGAGCTGTCTCTCAAGTAGTGTACTCACTGTAATCAGTATCCTTTTTGAAGAGAAGCAAAAACCCATCAGGCTCCTCAAAATCGATGAGGGAAGAACCCAGTTTATGAGACTCTATAACCCATACTTTTCCAAACATGGAAATACCTCTCAATAAAATTATAATCTAAGAGAGGAAATTAAATTTATTAATTAGGGTGTTCGTACTTGCAGTAATATACAAGCCTTCAAATTTCAGGAAATTAACACAATGAAATTTGTTTTCTTACTCATGCAATTCCCCAATGTGAGCATCCCTGGTGACCTGGAGACTTTCCTCTGCCTCCTGGTTCAGGAATGCAGGTTGTATCTACCTTGTTGCTCCATCTCCTCCTAGGACCTTAGGATCCTCTGCATTCAGTGGGTGGGGAAATAGAAGGTCAAGTCATATGTGCTTCTAATCTACCTCTCCCTTGATGTGACACACATTACTGCTACTCCCATTCTGGTAGCAAGAACTAGTCTTGCAGCCCCATTTAGATGCAAGGATTGCTGGGAAATGTAGCCCCTGACTGGATAGCCACTGCTTATAACAACTTTATATTATGGAAGAGAGTTCATGAAATTTTGGTAAACTTAGAGGCACTTCTGCCACATAGGATAGTGTCATGTTTTACAATGATACAAACTAGCACATGAATTAGTTCCCAGGAGACGTGCAAATATATTTCAGGCCATGAAGTATTGGTTTCTTATTCCCTTTCTCCAAATGCCACCAATAAAATTAAACATAACATGCATTTGCTAAAAAAATCTATGAGATGACCTTCCAGATGTTTTACTAGATATCATTAGGGATCTAAAATCAAGAATGATACATTTTCTTCCCTTAAAATGATACCATGGGTTTCTCCCATTTGAATGTAAAATCCAGAGACAGAAGGAGTTCTGTTTGAATCCCATCCACAGCTGGGCAAGTAGCTGGAGGAACCTGTGTTCTCACATGGAAATGGAAATAATAATGTACCTGGCTGGCATGTATGATATGGGGTTAAAATTAGATGAGGATTCTAAACCCTCATGAAGAAGGGAATTATGTGGACTGTTTATTGTCTCACTTCCCCTCCCATAATCCATAGGGACTAGTGCATATGAATATTGGCAGCGCCTGGCTTCTGAACACAAAATGCAAATTTAAGGAAAACCATCCAGCTCCATTTACATAATCATGGCAAAATGTAAAATGCTCACCTTATAGAATTGAAATGTAGCAATAAGGATCATGAGTAATTTGCTCATTATTCTTCCTTAATTCCCTAAATTCCTAACTTGTGCAATTTTCTTACTCTACCCACAGTTAGGAAATCAAGCCTGCTAAGCACTCCGGGAATTGGTAGTCTACTGTCCTAATTTAATCAATCCACGACTGAAATGAAGGAAGAGAATATGAATTACTATGTCTAGCTCCAGGGGGAAGGAGCATTTTTCATTAGGTGTATGGTGAAAGTTTTTCCTTCATACCCAAAGCAGGCCCCCTCAAACACACCTGACAATAACAGGAACCCAGAACGTGTACTAAACAAATGAAAGGACTTACCTAAACCTCCTTTTCAAATTTGAGCATGCCTCTGAATCCCCTGCAGAGCTTACTAAAACACACATTTCTGGACCTTGCCTTCAGAGATTCTTACTTAATGGGTCTGGCATGGAGGGTGCTAAGAGTTTACATTTATAACAATTCCAAGGTGTTACCGATGCTTCTGGTCCAGGGACCTCAGTGTGAGAACCACCCAGCTGAAAGCATTGATACCCAGCCCTGGCATCTCATCCCAGTCAACCTTTGATGCACATCTAGAATTAAAAGCAGTGTCCTAATGATTATAGGCTTCCAGACTGAATAAATTATTATTACTATAGTTGTTATTCTTAACACCTGGACTTGTATCAGGAACTTGGCCAACAACTCTCCTGTAACTAACTGCCTCCTTGTAGCTTTTCATTGTGTCACCAAAGGCTCTTTGAGATTGGCAATTACACTTCCTTCTCTTAGGTCTTTGATTGTTTGCTCCTCTTTATTCCTTATATGCTTCTTTGTCTCCTGCTTGCTCTCTAGCTGGGACCCAACAGGTTGTTTGGCCAAAGTATTGAGAGGTGCAAGGTAAGCAATATCTACTATGGTTGCCTTTCTTTTTTGTGCCTGCCTCTACCACTTACCACCTATATGACTAAACCGCATTCATGTATTTTTTCTGAAGTTCAGTTTTCTCATCTGTTAAAATAGAGATAACACCTCACAAGTTTAAGTGAACAAATGAAAGTACTTAGTGCAAAGTAAGGGCTCAAAAATATTCTGCATTGCCTTTTCTTGTCTGCTTTCTTGCTTCCCGTTTTCCTTTTTTCCTCCAATCCAGTGTTTTTTCCTTCACTCCATGGTTCACCTCCAGTGTAAAGAGCAGATAAGAGATCATCTCTTCCCATTTCCCACTCTGCCAAACGGTTCCACAAGGCCTACTGTTTGCAAATATCTTGCTTTCCTTCTCTAGAACATGCTTTTTATCCTCAGGTTCTAGAAATCCAACCAAATGTAAAGCCCCCAGATCTCACTCTGTTCCATTGTACATTATTAAAATGATCTCATAAAGCACTTAATAATTTCTGAAGTATAGTTTTGTGTATTATTTCTTAGCAGACATTCTCAATATTACCTATGCTGTCTTCCATTTTTTCTTTGTAATATATCCCTGTCATAATTATGGCCCATGAAACATAAAAACACAGAAACACAATATATGTGCATCCCAAAAGGATTGAATGTTTTCAAAACTCAAAAGTCTGACTACTTGTGTGTTAGGTCATGTATTAAAATGTGAATAATAGGAACTTAATCACTCTGGCATTGGGGATAAGATCAATACCTACCTTTCAAGTTTTTTTATTCTGTATCAGGCCTGGTCTTAAATTTGGCCTTTACATTTAAGCAGATGTGCCTGAACATACTGCAGCATGACCAGGAACTAAGAAGTCCAGTTCTCTTTGGGGTCTCCATAATTCTGTTATTTCAGTCGAATACATTGCTGTCTGCAAAGTAGAGCTGTTATGTTGCTCTTGAGCGTTAGAGGGCAGTGGAAAACTGTCTGCAAAAATCCCTACTTGACCAGGAAAAACATTTTTCTTTCCCAAGTTATTTCTGCAAAGCTCTCTCTTTGGAAGGAAGGTAAAGGATTCTATTTAAAAAGGTGCATATAATGGCTTTTTAAAAAAATGTAGAGAGTATATCCTAGTATATTTCATATATAAGAACATTTTTCACCATGAAAAAATTTACCTTCTACTGATTATTAACAGGTGAGGAAATCCAAAAGAAATTAAAAAAAAAGAGAATTATTGGCTTTATTGTATTTATCATAGGTTTTATTTTAAGAATGTCTTAGTTTGTGTGCATGTTACATTATGTTTTGAAGGACAAAATGTTTTGGAGAATTGTGGCTGTGTAAACAGCTAATAGATAATATTGAACAACTTGAGGCAAACAAATTTGTACAAAAATACTAATTCCTAAAGGTAATGAGAAAACTGTTTTTGATTTAAGAATTTAAAAACATGCAAATGAAAAGATGAAACAGGAGTTAGTTTTCGGGAGGTAGTTAGAGTTCATTTAACTAAATTAGATTTTGTCAGCTAGCAAGACTTACATCTGAATGTAGCCATCATACAATTAAGAGAAAATTTTTTTTTAAAAAAAAGGAGTTTCCAAGATCTTACTAAAGACTACAAGGAGAAATGCTCATCCTCGACTTCCCCGTGTTGTCTGGATGGTCCCAAATCCACAGGCACACAGCCACCACGGTGATTCCATTCTCCATAAAATAGAAGCACCGCCTACACAACCTACACCATTCTATGTATGAGTTATTGCGAGTCTACAGTGCAAGACAACGGGTGCACTGTATAGTCTGAGCGATCCAAACAGCTTACTCAGCTTTCTATTGGTCTGAAATGTTTCCTCTGGGGGTTGGGTCTTTCTTGTCTGCTCTGCACTAGTGATGGAGGGTGTTGCTCAAAGCTGGTACTCTTAGAGTAGACGCTCAGAACTTACACCTTGCAGGAGTGGCTCCCCTGCCTGGCTTGCCCAAATTCTTTCCCACTGCTCTGCAAGAGCTATGAGCTCAGGTCTTTCTTCCTCCTTTGTGATGTCTATTGTCTTTCCTCTGTATTTTAATTCTTCTAGTAACCTTTGGATCATTTTCCTTCATCCTTGTGTTCTGGCTTTCTTTTTTCTTTTGACTCTTTATCTGGGAGTGTATCTTCTCAACCCCTTAGAACCTAGCTTGTAAGAAATCAAGCATGTGATTACATAGCCCTATATTTTCTCCAGTAAATTTATTGGATAACAGTCAGTGTGTCTTTCTTCTAACGCTTATGGGAGATCGGCGGGGGGGGGGGGGGGGGGGCGCAGATTTTCCCGGTCTATTACCAGCTTTTGGTGTAGCAGGATGTTTTAGGGTCTGCTGAGGCTACCCAAGGCTCTCTGCCCATACAGACAAGATATCATGAGGTTTGCTAAAGTTTTGTTGGTCTTCTCTTTCAGTATGGTCTTATCTTTGGTGACCCTGAGCCAACTGACTTTAAGAATTTAACCTAACCAATATAACATGACCATTTGATACAACAAAGTGGGAGAAGACCTCAGAAACTCCAGAAATGAGTCATGATGGCCGTCAAACTTTTTGGAAATGTCATGCTCCTTTATTCAAAAGTCAGTCAATATGACACTGCAGAATTCCAGGAGCCTCAAAATCCCAATTCGAAAATTCTTTTCATGTATTCATATATCCTCCTTGGGCACATCTTGAGCGAATTGTACGAGGTGCTCTATAAGCATGTGTTTATGGAGATATCCACCTTCTGCTGCTTTTTTCCATTTATCATTCTGGGGAGGGAAATGGCCTTGGTTTTGAGGCCAACCTGTTCTTTCTAACCCAGTAGCTCTCAGGTGGCTTCATCTTCACTGAGAAGGGGGTGCCAGTTCCTGGGGTTAACTACACAGACTGAAGCATAGTGCATGAACAAATACACAGCCTATATAAAGCTCCCATGGCAAATCAAAGTCCAGAAACAGTTTACAAGTTGGAAAAACATTTCACTGAGGCATTTATCACATTTCCTCACTGAGTCTTCTTAAACCAAAGTGCCTTAAATCCCTACCATGTACCCAATAGGGCACTAATCCTGTTATGGAATTAATAATCTTTAAGCAATAAAAATAAAAATAATGGAAAGCCCAGAAGGAAAGTTATTGTATCAGGTTTGTTTTATTTTTTTTTTTCCATTTAGGTCCTTGCCATGTTGTATTTCATAACATTTCTAATTGTTCTGAAAAGCCTTATGGCCAGGAAAAGGGAGGTTGTTTTCTTTTTAACTGTAGGGTAGTAAATAAAATGATGGTGACAGATGTGCTGTTTCTTCCAGGATGAGATGATTTTGCTCCACCTCTACTGACCAATGCCCAAGATAGGCTCCATTATGACTTTAGGGCACAGATAGGGTCATGCTTCTTGGAAAAGATCCAGCCAGCCCTGAAGCATGTTGATTTTCCTGATGTTATATGGGAGCCCCATTAGGAAATGTTATGTGGGGTGTTTCTGGAAGTGGGATGGGGTCTCTAGGACATCACAGAAGTGATGCTTTGTACCTTTAATATTATAACTATGCTGAGCATGATTTGGCCTGTCTACTTCACTGTCTCTCATTCTCTCTCTTAGTCTCACTTTTTGTCATTCTTTGTATTCTGAAGTGATTTCAGAATCTTTTAGTGCTACAGGTTATCACTGTGACAATTAATTATCATTGAACTGGCAGTGGAAATGTTAGTTAATGGATGGTATTTGTTGATAAAATGCCAGATAGTAGATAATTAATTATAATAGCTCGTCTTGGGGAAAAACAAGTCCATCAGAATGAGGATAATGAACAATTTGCCATCTGGCCTAGATTAAGGGACTGTCTGGGTCAGTGTTGAGTCACTGTACATTCTCTGAAGTGTCTCAATACAGGCCAGATGCATCCATTGCATCTATGAACATTGTGGGTAAGATCCTGGAGTTCCGTTTTTGCTGTCCATTTTGACTGGGTTGAGGTCTAAGGGATCTGGTTACTTCAGAAACCTGAATAAATGGGGAAAAGAGGAAGCAACAGAAGAAGTAAATGGGACAGTGATACTGGTTTCAGGAAACAGTACCTGCAGTAGGTGTGCATAGAATATAAAGGAACATGGTGAACTTGAGTGTTGTGGGAGCAGGGTGCTAATGTCTAGCAGCACCGTGGGACCAGGTGGACAACCTATTCACAGCAGAATTCCAGCTGACAGCCACAGAAATAGGAAGAGGGAACACTTCACCCTTACCCATCCTTGCCTCCCCCCCCAACCCCCCACCAGAAGGAAGAAGGATCAGTTGTTTGCAGGTGGTGGATAGGACAAAAGAACAGGTCAGCGGTCTTGGCTTCAGAATGAACTCAACTAGCTGAGAATTTGAGTATAGGCCAGAAAACAGAGTGAGAAGCTAAGAATTGTTATTTTTATGTTTAAAGCTACCATTTTTGGAGAGTGCCTATTATATGCCAGGTACTATAATGACGTTATCATATTTTAAAACATTTATTACAGTTTTGTGAAATAGGTATTCTCATGTCTGACTTCCAGATTAGAAGAGTGATCAGCACAGAATTTAGGCAAATTGCTTGGTGTCATATATCTAGTAAGTTCCAGAGGCAGGTTTTATACTTTGTCTGTATCGAGAGATCTTTCTCCTTTAAGACAGCAAGCAAGATAATTTAATGGAGGTGAGAGGGAAGATTGCATCTTGAAGATGAGTTGGGGGAAGGACACTGGAAATTACCCTGGACAACTGATAAGAGTTAAGTAAACCTGGCTGACTTGTGGGAAAAGGGGGTGTGGTGAATCCTCTGGGCAGAAAGCTGCCATAACTCTAGCTTTATCTGGAAGGAGAAAGGCCTGCACCTGCTGGTCATGTCAGGTTATTACGCTTAGCTGCTTTCTGTGAGACTGAATATCAGATTTTGTTTGTTTTATATAATAATAATACCAAGTATGACACCTGCTCTGAGTACTTTTTTTTTAATCCTTTGATACTTAATTGACCTGCTACAGTACATCATTAGTTTTTGATGCAGTGCTCCATGATTCATTGTTTGTGTATAACACCCAGTGTTCCATACAATACGTGCCCTCCTTAATACCCATCACCGGGCTAGCCCATCCCTCCTCCCCCTTCCCCTCTAAAACCCTCAGTTTGTTTCCAAGAGTCCATAGTCTCTCGGGGTGAGTACTCTGAATACCTAGCTCACAGTAGGCATTTGAGTCATTCCTCGTGAGCGACTAAATAAAGGAGTGTGTTCATTTTCCAAATTGCAAAGTCAGTGGCACTCTGCTTCTATGTATTCCCAGGTGTGGCTCTGCTTAAAGCAGGAGAGAGGGGCTGGCACTCTACCCTTGTACCATCAACCCCCAACTAATTCTGCTAAAGTGAATCTTCTGAGAGTCCTTAAGTGAAGGCATTTAGGGATTTCACATTCTATCACAAAATCTTCAATTACTGGTATCCAAAATAGAGACTTTGCCTGGTGGTAAAGGGCTATTGTTCACACTTGGGAAAAGAAGATGAATGATTTTAAAAATACATATATTAAAATTAAAAATAAATTCTGAAGTATACAGAAGATCAGCAAGAAAATAGAAGACTTGAACAACACTATAAACCATTGGGAAGCAATACATCTTGATAAGGACACCGCACCTCAAAACAGGAGAATACACATTCTTTTCAAGTGTTCATGAAACATTCTACAGGATAAACCATTTGCTAGGAGGCCACAATGAGTTTCAAAGGACTGAAATCATACAAAATACGTTCTTAGATTCTAATGGAATGAAATTGGAAATCAGTAACAGAAATTTCGAAATTCACAAATAATAGAGATTAAGCAATTAAGCAACGTATTTCTTTTTTAAAAAATTAAAGATTTTATTTTTTAAATAATCTCTACACCCAACATGGGGCTCAAACTCACAACCCTGCACGCTCCACCAACTGAGCCGGCCAGGCGTGCCAAGCACCACACTTCTAAATAACCAGTGGATCAAAAAAACCACAAGTGGAAAATGAGAAAATACTTTGAGATAAATGAAAATGAAGGAACACGTAACAAACTTACCAGCTGCAGCTATAGCAGTGCTTAGAGGGAAATATATAACTACAAATGCCTATATTATAAAAAATCAATAAACTGTCAAAAAGAAAACTACAAGAACAAACTTAACCCAGAGAAACCAAAAGAAAGTTAAAAAAAAAAAAAGAAATTTGGAACAAAACAAAGCTAAAACAAAACAAAACAAAACAAAACAAAAAACAGTAAAGACAATCAATGAAACCTGGTTGGTTCTTGGGGGAAAAAATCAAAACTGACAAACATTTATCTAGATTTATCAAGAAAAAAGGCCCAAGTTAATAAAATCAGCTGGCATTTTTTCTTACAGTAATTGACAAGCTGACCTTTAAATTCCTATGGAAATTCAAGAGAGCCTACCTCCAAGTTTCTGGTAGCTCCATGTGTTCCTTGACTTATGGCTGCATAACTCCAAGCTTTGCTTTCATCTTTACATGGCCTTTTCCTCTGTTTTGTCTTTTTCTGTCTCTTATGAGGACACATGTCCTTGTATTTAAGGTCCATCCAAGTAATCTAAGATACCATTTCAAGATGTTTAACTTAATTACACCTGCAGTAATCCCCTATAGATTCTGGGATTTAGGTATGGACATATATTTTGGGGGCCACAGTTTAACCGACTGCATCAGATGACTTAGCAGTTGCTCTCCTAGGCATATGCTCAAGAGAAATGAGAGCATATTTCCAGGCAAAAACTTGTATATAAATGTTCCTAACAGTGTTGTTGCTAATAACCAAAACATGGAAACAAGCTAAATGTCTATTAATTGATGAATGAATAAGTAAAATATAGCATATCCATGCAATGGATTATTATTGGGCAATAAAAAGGAATTAAAAGTAAAAGCTACAATGTGGTTGAACTTTGAAAAAAAATATTATTCTAAGTGGAAGAAGCTGAGCAGAAAAGACCACATATTGTATAGTTCAATTTATAAGAATGTCCAGAATAGGCAATTCTATGGAGACAGAGAATAAATTTGTGGTTCCCCGGGGATTGGGATGGGGTGAGAGGAAAAGGAAAGTGATTGCTAGTGGGTACAGGGTTTGGGGAAATGATGAAAATGCTCTAAAATTGATTGTGGTGAGAGGTTACCCAACTCTGTGACTACATTAAAAACCACTGAATTGCACAGGCGAGTTATATGATATGTGAATTACATCTAAATCCATCTGTTAAAAAATAAATTCTGAATAATTATTTAGTAGATGTTGTGTTTGCTGGAGAGCAAACTCCCAAGGGCAAGAATTTGGGCTTAGTTATACCTCCCAGTGAGACCATAGATCCTCCCATACTATCAGCAGTCAACGCATGTTTTTGTTAAAGAAAATGAGAGAGGGGCATCAGTTTGGGGATAAGGTTACCAGATTTTGGTGGAAGTCCAGGGAGGCAATCCAAGTGTTTGTAGAAGAATCTGAGGATTCTTCACAGACCATTAGCCTTTGAACTGAATTGTGAAGGATAAATTTAAGTGTCCCAGGCTGGTGAAGGGACAAAGGCTTATCAGGGGGTAAAGGATAGACAAGCAAGTTAACTCAGTTGGCATATAGGTTGCAACTGGAGACAGTGGTCTAGAATCAAAAGTAGTAGCTGCACCTTGAAGTACTTTGTTTAAAAAATATTTTTGGACTTTATGTTTCCCAACCAAAGTGTGCTTTAAGGAATTGTTTCTTGAATTATCTGGGGTAAAGGACAAGATTTTTTTGTTATTAATTTTAATCTGTCATTAACTGATACTTTTAAAAACATAATAACGGTGAATTACTAGAAAAATTAAAGGAAAAAACAAAACATAAGCCCACTGAGAATTGCTCCTGGCAGCAACATCAAGTTGCTATAAAATTTTCTAAATATTTACTGTCAGTTTCTGTCCTTTTTTCATTGCAGACAAGTAATAAATAATTTGTGAGCTAGCTCTGGTTCACAAACCACATTTTGAGTAGCACAGATCTAAATAACGCATCCCAAAAAATGCTACAGTGATCAAATGTGTATGGGGGGGCGCCTGGGTGGCACAGCGGTTAAGCGTCTGCCTTCGGCTCAGGGCGTGATCCCGGCGTTATGGGATCGAGCCCCACATCAGGCTCCTCTGCTGTGAGCCTGCTTCTTCCTCTCCCACTCCCCCTGCTTGTGTTCCCTCTCTCACTGGCTGTCTCTATCTCTGTCAAATAAATAAAATCTTTAAAAAAAAAAATGTGTATGGGATACATTGCATATTTTCTCTGTTCCATCCTCCCCTTGGGAGAGGCATAAACTGCATTACCAAATTAAAGAAACCTAGGAAATCTTGCAGTAAACACAATTGCTTAAATTGGCCTAAATTTACAAAATTTTCCTTTCTTTCCATTATTCATGAATGCATTCATTTCATCTTTCATTAATCAAGTGTTTGTTGAGTGCCTACTATTTGCCCCCCAGTGTTCCATGCACTGAGGATACGGACAAAAGTCCCTGTTCTCATTCACCTTGTGTCCCATGGGAGGAGACAGAAAATAAACTAAATCGTGAAGGCAGATTAGAGTGAATTAGGTAATGTTAATGCTGAGGTGACCAGTGAGATCCAACAAGGGATATTGCAGTTAAATATTTTCACTGAAAATATGGTATTTGGGTAAAAACCAAAGGTGTGGAAGCAAACCATGCAGATGTGGGCTGGGAGGGAGAGTGATCAGTCTGAGAGTGATCTATGCAAATTCCCTGAGTCAGGAGGATGCCGGTAAATTTGGGTAAGAGCTAGAGCAGAAAGAGTGGAGAGAAGAGAAGTGAGAAAGTCAAAGAGGTAGGAGGAAACCAGACCATGCCAGACCTTGTAGATCTTTGTATGATTTTGGCTTCCACTCTGAGCGGTATTGGAAGTCATTGGAGGACCGGACCAGAGGCCTGATATCATCTGACTTGTGTTTGCAGGGACCACCCTGGCTCCTCTTTAGAGGAGAGGTTAAAGGAGACAGAGCTTTAATTAGGGAGATCAGCTGGAAAGTTATTTCAATAATTCAAGCTTGAAGCAGAGAATGCTCAGAGTAAAGTAATGGGTAAAGATAATGGTGAAAGTAGTTGGATTCTGAATGTACTTTGAAGGTAGTTCTGTCTACATCCTAAGGATTAGCTCATAGATTGGCTGCGGAATGGGGGAGAAGACAAGGGAATGATGCTACTCAAGTGTTTGACTTCAGGAATTAAAATTCACCTGTCCTGAAACTGGGGAAAGCTAAAGGAGGAGGAGATTTGGGAGTGTGAGTATCAGGAGTTCAGTTTTGAGCTTGATAAGTTTAAGATGCCTAGTAGACATTCAGGTGGAGATGCCAAGTAGGCGATTGGACATGTGAGTCTGGAGAGCAGGAGATGAAGATATACTTTTGGGAGTTATCAGCATTTACATGCTATTGGAAGCCATGAAACTAGATAAGACCATTAAGGGAGTGAGTGTAGACAAAAAAGTCCAAAGTCTGGTCCCTGGGGTATACTGCTTCATTAAGAGCTTACACAGATGAGAAGAAAGAAGGACAGGAAGATCAGCCGGAGACGAAATAGGAAAACTAATAGAGTTTGATGCCATGGAAATCAAGTAAAGAGTATATTTCTATGAGGACAGGGTGTTCAACCCTATTAAATACTGCTAATGGTCAGGTAAGCCCAAGATTGAGAAACAGCCATGGGATTTAGCAAAGTGGACATCACTGGCAATTTAACAAGAGCAGTTTTAGTGCGAATGGAGATGAAAGCCTAGTTGGACTATCTTCAAGAGGAATCTGGAATAAGGGAATCAAAGAAAGAGACCACAGAACCTGTTTTGAGGAGTTTGGGGCAGTAGTTGGAGGGGACATGAGCATAAGTGAGGTGATTTTGATGGTGATGGTGATGATGATATTGGTGGTGGGGTTGGGGATGGTGATGGTGGTGCTCATGGTAATTAGTGATGATGATGATGGTGGTGGTTGGTGGTTATGAAAAGAATAACAGCATGTTGATATGTTGGTGAAAAACATAATGCTGTAGGGGGAGGAGGAACACCTTGAGCAGGTGAGAGGAAACAGAGTCTTGTACATACTTGTAGGGATTGGTTTTACCTAGGAGTAGGTTCAGAAAGGAGAGAGGTATTTGAGCATAGATTAAAGTGGGTGAGGGGATGCCACAGGAGCTTCCTTTTTGATTGTTTCTATTTTCTCAGGCGGTTTTAAGCTGAGAATAAGAATGGGACAAGTAGGAGAAATCTGAAGTGAGAGATAACATGAACCAATTGGCCAGAGGAGTGGGGGAGTGAATGCAAGACATGTGCTCTGATGGCCAGGCAGCCCTGAGGGCTCTCTCGGAAGTGAACGTGGACTTCATGTGAGACGTGTCAGCATGGCTATGTGATTTAAGCACACTACCTTTTTTTCATGTACCACTTCTTGCCAATCAGCTGAAACTCCTTGTAAAGTACCCATAGTTCTCGATCAGAGGGGTAAGGGAGGTTTTAGACAGGACATAGATGTGGTCAAACTTACATAGAGGATGCCCAGGGCATCAGCATGTAGGATGGATTCATAGGGAATAAGATGGAGGACAGAACTTAGGAAGGAGGTTATGGAGGCAAGAACTGATGAACGTGAGTACCAATTCTTCCGCCTTTGTGTCTCTGTGTGGTTTAGAGAATGTCATATTTGAGAAGGTTTTCTCTTTTTCCATGGAGCAGGGAAGGAGCACATCCCCATCAGGCCTCTAGATCAGATGATTTTGGTATTTGCTTTTGCTTAACATTATTCTGGGGCTGCCATATGCCAACTCTGCATACCCCAGCATTTCCATCTGCCTCTACGCTCTACAAGAGGCAGGTTTACAGGAAGGAGGGAAGCTGGCCAGGGAGTGTGATTTTGTTTGCATGAATGAACTAGTTTGCTTGCTTACACTCCACTGGTTTTTAGCCCCATCCCTCCCCAATCCCAGGAGAGCCTTCTTATAAGATGAAGGCATTCCTGACTGTTTGATGGGGTTCTTTTTATGGAGGGAGAAGCTTGGAAGATGAGGAATTGAGATAGTAAATGACGGTGAAGGATTATCTGAAAAAACTGCTCACTGATAATTGGGAGCCAGAGATTTGATTTTTTTTAATTCATTTTGGAAAAATTCTGAAAAACATAGCTGGCCTGCTAAAAGGCAATAAACCTGGCAGGAAGGTAAAGAGAAAGGGCCAGCAAGCTGCCAACAAGGAATTAAAAGAGATCATGGAATACAGCCCAGAGCTCTGGCAGGCTCCTAAGGGTGGTCCGTGAGAAGCAGCGGCATATAACAAATGATCATGAGCTGAGACCTGATTCATTCAGTGGGAAATGAAGATGGAAGCAAAGAAAGAAACCTAGACTCCACAAGATGAAAGATTTCTTTTATAAAGCAGACATAGTAAAATGGAAGAAGAGGGAGAATGGAGGTTAGATACAATACATAGGATGGTTTTTCAGCCAGCTGAAGAGGGTACGGGCAAAGGCCTTACAAAAAAATCACCAGGTTCAAAATTTGACTCATTTGGAATGTTCCATCAGAGGAGAAGATGTGGAAAAAGCTCATGACAGCCTGGACCCCCTGAGTGAACAAGGGGTGTAATATGAAGAGGTATCCCTTGGAGTTCTTGAACAACACATCTTGAGATCTTTGGGAATCTGCAAGTTCACAAACAGCATCATAGTCTATAATTCATCTCGTCACGTGAACTAAATATAACTTTGTATTGGAAAAGCTGCTCCGGGTGTGTGGGCATAATGAAAGCAAACCTACCTGGAAATAATCAAAGAGGAGCAAATTTACATGGAGCTGTAGAGGCTGGACCAGGCTAGCTTACCCCACAGAAAAGCTTACTGAGCTTATCCGCCTCTCTTGGAAAGTGATTGGAACATATCCTAAGAATGACTCAAAAGATGAAAACAGCAAATGTAGAGTTTCCCCAGACCCAGTCTACTGAACTCCTTTCTTTAAATTATTTGGATTTACAGAGTGACATTACAGAAAAGAAGAGACCCTTCTTTTAGTAAAGTTGATAAAGAAAACTTCACAATAGAAAAATCACCATTTTATATAATGTTTATCTGAGCCAGAATTTAGCTATTTGAACCTATATTTACTTTAATGTGCTTTGGAAACAGTGTCACAAGTGCATTTTATCTATGGTTTTATGGATATTATTACTAGCACAAGACTTAATTTTCAAGAGTGAGTTGATTTAAAGAAATAGAAAGTAAAAAAAAAGAAAAAAAAACTATACAGGTGAGTAGCCGATCTAAAAATTGAACCAAGGTGTATGACATAATTGTACTTAGAAATATGAGTAACAGCATAACAAAGAAAAGTTACTTCAATATAGGGAAATACTGTGCCATCATTCA
>NC_048228.1:94316062-94330185 GCF_002007445.2 Ailuropoda melanoleuca
TAGCTTACCTTTTTCAATAGATATTTGCAGGTACTTTTTAAATGACGTAATGAAGTCAGTAGATTTGATGTTCAATAAATATTAGATCTTTTTCCAGAGCCTCCAAACGAACCTTGCTGTTCTCCCTCAGATCTTCTGTCTCTAGTCTATCAGACAAAGTATTTGAAATGAAGAGAAATGTGCAGTAGATTTGAAAGTAATCATAGAAGGATGAGTGGGTATAACAGAAAGATATAGTGGGGGGGGAGATTCTTAGTAGCCCTTTATCTTTTTTTTTCCTATGGGGGGAAGAAAAAAAAAGATTCAGACAGGTTACATAATTTGCTCAAGTTCTGTGCTTTCTGACTCTTAATGCCTCCTTCTTGCAATCAATGATATTTTGGTATGGAAAGTCCTGTGAATTAGATAAACTCTAGTGAATGGACAACAGGGGAAGGGAAATTGAGAAAGGCGTTGTAAACAAGGGCAGATGGAAGCCCGAAGCAGTGAGAATAATTTAAATTTGATACAGAAGGTGACAGGCAGCCCTGGAGGTTTGAGGAAGGAAAGGATGTGGTCAAAACTATGAGCAAGGAAGATTTTTTTGACAGCTTTTGGTACTGATTGGACATTTCATAATATGAAATAGTGCTTGAGGTCTTGGAAAAATATTTTATATACGTTGATTTTTTTTTGTATTTTTCCAGTATTACATAAACTGCCATACATTCTAGGAATTAGACTCTTTGTTTTGATTTGTTTTGCTTCGTTTCAGGAGGTCATGCAATTGAGTTAGGTAACAGCACTACACAGCTCAAACCCAATCATTTCATTTGGCTTAGCACAATTTTCACAATATATAAATGGTTCTGATATTTATTCAAGTTGAATAGAGATGTATGATCCCATCAAGTTAATTATTAACAGGAAAAAATGAAAGTATGATATTGTTTAAATAGCAGATGTGTTAATACAGAGTAATTATGTTGACTGAAAATGAACGGTTCCATCAGGCAGATGCCCAATTTTTCCCCGTACCAGTGTCAACACTGAATGTCTTTTAATACACTGGAAAATTACTAGGCAGATCTGAAATAACAAAGCAATCACTGCAGGCTTTGTTTAAAATTCCTCTAGAGAATAGGACAAATAAAATGATTACAGTGATTTGAATAGTTGGAATTTTATAGCCACTCACTTAGAAAAACAATCTCCTAATTAGTTGACAATTGATAGCTTCTGATATTTCCTGAAGTGGTTTCTGCATTAGGAGTATTGATCTCTACTTCTATTCAGTAGGTTATCTGAGAGAAGGTTATTCTCATTATAGTGAACACACATAAAAGCTGTACTTACACATATATTAGTATTTCAAATGTATGGTCTAAATGTATTACATATATGAGCTTCTATTGCTTGTACTGCTTACTATTGTGCTATTAACTATTGCAGCAGTATTATGCCGGATATTTGTGAGTTTGGAAGCTTTATGTTCTTCTACTCTGGTTTTCTCGACTAGAGTTCTGAATTTAATGCTTTCATTATCCTTCCTAATTGGGGCAGAGAATAAGCAAGGTCACTGGATTTTCCAAACTGAGCGTTGGAGAAGTCTTAACATGGATTGTGATTTTCTAAGGTCAGGCACCTTAAAGTTAGAAGTAGTCACAGATATTTGCTTATAAATTGAAATGGATGGACTGTGAATTAAATACTCTGTTATCAAGTGTATTAGATTGGTGCTTCCTGTGTAACAGAAAACCAAACTAAAACTGCCTTAAACAGGTAGAGCTTAGGTTCCTCACATAGCAAGAAGTTTGAGAATAATTTTATTTTGGTTTTGTGGATCAGTCCTGTTAGAGCCGTGGTTTGGTATCTTTTGTGAATGTCTTTCACTCATACCTACAAGATGGCTGCCTCAATTCCAGGCATAATATCAATACTCAAGTCTAGAAGAAAAGATAAGGGAAGAGTCAGGTGTGACCACGTCAGTCTCATTTATCACAAAACACTATGTATAGCAATCCTGCAGACTTCTGTTTACATCCCATTGGCCAAGGACTCTACCACATGACCATTCCAAGTTGCAAGGCAGTCTGGGAAGATGTGTGGTTTTTTATAGTCTTTCTAGTGGAGTCAGGCAAGGAAGAGAGTTGGGACTGAGCATTGCATTAATTAGTTAACCAGTGATATCTGCCACAATCAGTGAAGAATACTGAAGGGTCTCCATACCAGGGTTTCATTTGTTTAGCTATAGCTAATTCTACGTAAGGGTCCACTTTCAGGATTTACTAATGCAGATATTCAGGATTGATGTTTAATAGGACATACATAAACATGGGTTTGAATTAGGCACCTACACTCCCACAAGATACAAAACACACTGGCAAGATGAGGTCAGGTCAGGGTGCAGACTTCCCTCTTATTTGCTCTTTTCTCTATTTTTTAATTACTTCTGGTATGTGTTAACATAATTTGGCTTTATCCCTGAAATTCTCCTAAAACCATGTTTTGTTTTGTTTTGTTTGTTTTGTTTTGTTTTGTTTTGTTTTAAAAAAGCAATGTTCTCTAAGTTAGCCTCAACTGCATATTTAAATTAGCCTCAACTGCATATTTAAATTAGCACAACCATGTGAAATACCTATAATTGATTAAATTACTATGTAAATCAACTTTAATGTCCATTTATTTTATTTGCATGGCCACATTAGTGTAATATCTACTTTGTGTTATTTCACTAATAGGTTATTAGTGAATAGGTTACTTTTCTAAGTTTTTCATAAATCATCTAGGTCCTTCATAAAAGTCTTCTGATTTCATATATTTATAATACAACTTTGGTATCTCAATTGCGCAGCTCACTCACATTTATAGAAACTAGCCATTCTAGGGGAAAAGCCCTAAAAGAGACATATTTGAGTCATATTTTTGCATGGAAAAAATCATTATAATCATAATTGTATGTTAAACAGTTTATAGAAATGAGAAAAATTCTGTCTTAAGCTTAAAAAAGATCATATATCTCTCCATAACATATTGCATCACGCTAACTCTATATACATTTATCAAATAGCAGATTGCGTAAAATTGCATTCAGAATCCTCAGAGAACTTTAGCTCTAGGAAAATATTACCATCCCAGCACCAAAAAGGCCTTATCACATCTCCTTACAGAAACAGATATGTAAGATTGAGAAACATGCTTTGAAAATATCTCGCAAAGAGCACTGGCTAAGAATCCCAAGAGCTAAATGTTTCATCATCCTAACAAGATTCAAGGAATTCATTACTGGAAAACTGAATTAACAAGTATGAGCTAAATCAACAAGAACATAAAAATTAGTTTCTTCTTTAGACCAGTAACTGAGTGCGTGCATGAGCGTGCGCGCGCTCTCTCTCTCTCTCTCACACACACACACACGCACACACACACACACACACACACACACACACACACAGCCATTGGTAATATAAACAAAGCTATAAAAGCTTGAGTTCCATTGACTTCCTGTTGACTAATCACTTTAGCCGCGCAGCTCTAATTAAAAGAAGGTTAAAAGTAACAAATGCTTTATCACCCCTTTTTGTTACAAAGGGAGTTAGGGTTTCTTTGCTGGCTTGCTTAGCAACCCTATCACTATTTAGTTAAGCTACTTTGGAAGATCCATAGTACTTTATTTATGTATTTCAGTTTACCTTCTTTGAAACCTGGAAACAGTTCTACTCACACCTGCAGGAGGGTAGGTTGCTGGAAGTTGGGACATCCAGAATTACTGGACCCAAGGCAGTAAATTTACAATGGTGCTCACCGAAATCCTAAAGGTTCGGCAAAATTTCCTCTGAAGCTTAGGAGAAGGGCCTGAGGAGCAGCTGTCTGGTGGGTCCATTCTTGTTTTTGAAATCCCTAGAGAGATCCTAGAACCAGTTTTTTATTTGTTATAAAATTTGTCTTCTGTAAAAGGTTTTATTTGAAGTCAGTATGTCTTGTTTTAAAATTTTTGTTGTTGTTGAGAACAGTTATGCTGAGGGAATACAGATATGAGAAAGGAAAAAAAGAAAAAGAAAAGAAAAGAAAGAAAAGGCCTGAGCAAGACCTAGTGGAACCGGCTGTGAACCCATGCTTTATTTTTCAACACAAGAAGACAGCATTCAAAAGAGAAAATTCCATCCCGCAAGTCATGGCCTCGCATTCCCACTGCCCACCACTCTGATGGGCTCCCGGAATGAGTAACTTACTGGGTACATATAGCTGTGGTAGGAAGAAGACTGCATTTAAACTAGAAAATTGGGTTTCCTGGCTTGACTACACCTGAAGAGGCAAAGGCCACAGTTACTTGTCCTCAAATCTGCGACTTATCAGTTTATAATATGGTGGCACAGTTGTTTGTGAAGTGCCTACTGTGTTCCAGGCACTGTGCCAGGTACTAAGGACCCAAACATAAACGTGACTGGCTGCTATACCCCGAAAGGGCTTACAGAATAGCCGTATTCGTCTGCATAGCAAACCAGCTAACATGTATCATAACTGTTCTGGGCTGCATAACATTCTAAGCACTTTCACAAGAATTATTTTTAAAATCTTCATGGAAATCCCATTAGGTACATAATATATTTATTGTGATTTTATAGGTGGGGAATTGAGGCATTGATGAGTTATAACTTTCCACACGTCACACAGCTAGAAAGTGCAGAGATGTCTCTGAGCTTAGTTCTCAGAATGCCAGATCCCGCACCCTAAACAATTTTATTCCTTTGCTGTCCCTGAATCAAGGAGGTACGGCAAGAAGGAAATAGGTAGTGGTTTTGTGAATGCATTTTGGAAACGATGGTGTTCTGTGTATGTGTTTGTTATAGTTAAACCACGGAGAGATAAATAAATCATAAGTTACATAAATCATGATTGGAAATGTCCAAAAAAATATAAAGATGTTAAATATAGAGGTGTAAAGATGAACTACCTCAGGTTTCTGGGTTATAAATAATACTTTATAAATTATTCCTGTGTCTGATTCAGAGTTCCTGCTGGGTTAAATAACAGTAGGAAGGAAAATAAGGACCAGATATTTTCCAGGCTCTGACTATGTATATCTCATCCCTAGCAGCCAGCAAGACCAGCCAAATGGAGGTACATGTGAGTTTCATGACATTGAGTCAATCTGCTCTAAGAAAGGGTTGGGTTGGGCATCAATAATGAAGAAATAAACCCTCTTTGAGCTAGAGGGTGAACATTGTAAGTGAAGAAATTTGCTGTCCTAATGGTTTCACTTGTGTTTCAGAAATAAGAAACTCCAGCATTGTCAAGATAAATAGGACGGAGATGCTCAAGGTGCATACATTTTCCTTTTCTGCTTGAGCCTGGATTGTGTTCTGCTATTGTATCTAAAATCCGTTCTCTTCAGAACCTCTATTTGCAGAAACTATATTTGAAAATAAAAGCAGATGAGAGTAACTTAAAGGTCAATGGCAAAGCTGAAATATAACCAGTGTTAAGCACAGCTTCTAGTAGAAGGCCTTCTTAATAACAAGGTGCCTGCAAACATGTGAGGTTAGGAATGGGTTTTACTTCAGCTAGTGGGGGAGAAAAAAAAATCTTGTCTGTGTTTGTGATTTGGGTATAGCTCCGGGCTACTAGAAAATGTGCCCTTTATTAAGAGCATGCAAATAGACATTTTAGAAATTTGCGATCCAGTGTCACTCCTCAATTAACTTCTATTCATTCAGCCAGCAAGAATCAGTGTTGAGCCCATTAAAAATAAGAGGCTTCCTTTTCTATTCCCTTTGCTGTTATTGATATTGTTAATCATTTTAATTAGTGGCTTCCCACGATTCCAATCAAGCCCAATTAGACTCAAACCTGATAAACAATGAAGAGGTGAAAACAGCAGCTCAAAACATGGATTAATCTCACTAGTACACAGTAGAAGTAGCTGCATTTGAAATTACTTCTGTTCGCCTTTGAACAATGGCATTTCTGGTCCCACTGACTAGAATGGCATCTGCTTGTTTCTGTGAAATGTAATCCATGTGAAATGTAACCCAAACCTTTCCAAACCCTTCACCTTCTATGACCCCTTCTACATACACTTCTGTATCCTCATATTCTCCATCATGCCCTGGTTTACAGTTTCCCACACCAGCTACCGAAACAGTTGAAATTTCTTGGGCTTTCTCTTTCTTTCTCTCCTTTCATGTGCATGTTTCCCTGCCTTTCTCTCACCTTAGAAAGACCCATTCTCCCTTACAAAAGAGCAATTTCCATTCTCAGTGGTGTTCTGGAAGTTCAGTGCATATACTTTCAGGTAGCCACGATGTGTCTATCCCAGATCCAGTGCTGAATTATTTTATAAGACACTTTTTATGTAATTCCTTCAGGAACTCTATGAGGTAGTTACTTCTGTTAGTCCCATTTTATAGATGAGAGAAATCGAGGTTTCGAGGATATAAGTAACTCAGACCTGGGTGACTCAATCAGTTAAGTACCTGACTCTTGATCTCAGCTCAGGTCTTGATCTCAGGGTCGTGAGTTCAAGCCCCACATTGTGCTTCATGCTGGGTGTGGAGCCTACTTAAAAAAACAACAGCAACAAAACAACAACAACAACAAACAATATATAACTTTATCAACCTAGAAAAAGTTCGATTCAGAATTTAAAATCAGCACTATATGGTCCCAGAGCCAAGTGCTGAACTCTTAAAGTTCAGACTTATGCTGGTCTTTCCCTTAGGAGCAGAGCCAAGACCATTTCCCAGTAGGAAAATGTACAAACACTAAAACTTCACCATTATTTTTTCTTAAAATAGCTGCAATTAATAATATTACTTTTTAAATGAGAATCGCCTCACTTTAGCCAACCCATCCTCACTTCTCTGACCATACTTGCCAAGTGACATGTGCGTTCTATCATTTAAGTGAGCCAAGAAATTTTTATCAGTATTCCCAGGTCTACACATAGATAATTTTTATCTGTTTGAAACTATTTAGTTGAAACATTGACATCTCTCTCTCATTACTTCAAAATTTCATGATCTCTCCATTTTAAGTATTTGATATGGGAGAGCCTATAGAACAGCAGCTAGGTTTGATTCCTGGCTCTAGCATCTACTGTCTGGAATATCTCAAACAGGTTACTTATCTTTTCTGAACTGAGGGCTATGAATATAGACAGTATAAAGAATGAATGAATTGAACGCAGAAAATGGCAGTTATAAAATCTGTCTTGAACATTTTTTGAAATTTTGCAAAATTAATTCAAACATATATGTAAATGTCCTTCACCTATAATTGCTTCTTAATAAATCAAAGTGCTAATGACTATTTATTTATCTGTATCATATGTAAAGCATTTGATGATTTTTATATATGGAAGCAGGTAGATGGTTGATTTCAGCTAGGCAGAAAGAATATCAGGAGAGTGTGAGAGCTAATAGCAAAAATAAAACCAAAGGGACTCAGATTAGAAAGGTAATTGTGTATAGTAGGGCATTAACCTGGTTATTGGAAATAGGATGGGTGAGGAGGCTTGACTGAAAAGAGCAAGATAATTAAAATAGCAATTACTAGCACTCAGAAGCCTTGTGTATCAGTCGGCTATTGCCCCAATAATGCTGAGAAATGACTCTACAATACAATGCTCATAAGAGCATTTATTAGCACGCTCATTTTGTCTGATCTAAGACAGCTCACCAATATCTCTCATGTCCTGGGTCAGCTAGGCGTGGCTAAAGGATGGAGATTCGATTTAGAATGTTCCGTGATTTTTTGTTCTGGGGTCCAGGCTCCAGAGCACTAAATAATAACAGAGAGAGCTCGAGTATATATGCACATTTCAAGCTTTTGATTACATCAGGTCTTCTAATATCTTGTTGACCAAAGCAAATCATATGGCATCATATAGTGAATTCTGTTCCACCCCCCATCAGACAAAATATGGACATATTATTTTATTATGAGGGGAATGAAGAGCTGGGATCAATAAGTTAATCCCCCACACAAAGGTTAAATTTGAGATGCCAGTCAGAGATTGCTAAACGTTGGAGCTATTGCTCTAGAGATTCCACTGTCTCCTTTGCAGAGAGTCCAGAATTGTTCTAGAATTTAGACCTGAAACTTAGGCATGGGTCGAGAGACATCAATTTGGAATAGAACGAAAATTTCCCCAGTGAAAGAAAAAAATTCTCCTGATTATGACTGTGGTTCAATGATTTGATCTGGCCCATGTAACCTTCTATTTGTGGAATGCCATCCTTAAATGTCTTGCTTTGATCTTGGGATTTTACTTGTTTGCTTTTATCAAGGTTGCTGGTAGACATTGATGGAGCGATTGATTACACATCCATTTGGCTTCCTAAATTCTTTTCTCCAAGAACTTCATGTCTAACTTGTGATTTTCCATTTCTTGAGCAGCATTTGTAAGCACAACACAGAAAGGTCCGTTGTTTCACTTTTGGTACCAGCTGACTAATTTGAATAGTGATAGTGAAGATTCAATAAACCTCTATCTCCTTGTTCTGTGCTTATGAATAGAAGCATTCTTTAGGATTGTTAAATATAACTTCCGTTACACATTTGCGGTGTGTATCTTACCCAAAATCAATATATGTGGAAATCAATTCTGATTTAAGTGCTTTGCAGGTACCATTATGTTTTGCTAAATTGAGATGCTCCTTATGGTCAAGGAATGAGAAGCAACTTAGACTAGGTTTTATTGGGAACTTTTGCTGCTCTTGGGAGAAAAGGCTGTGATTATTCATTGAACCTAATCTAGAGTTTTCCTCACTCTGCTTAGAGTTATGAGATCTTACCAGGCATAATGCCTTCTTAATGTTGTTTTCTCCAGTAGAAATTGAGGACAGTGTCCCTGCCTCCAGATGTCTGTGCTTCCTATAAGATTTTATATATATGGCACTTTGAATGTATTAATATTATATCTCTATTCCCCAACAAGGTTACAAAAACAATATGGCAGATACAAGGCCTTTATTCATGGTGTCCCCAGTACCTGACACGTTTATCAATTATGTCTTATTAAATGACTAATTGTTGTGGTTTTAGGTGCACTTTACCAAACAATACAATCAAGACTTCAAAGAAAAGTCGCTTTCTTGTTTTTGTTTTTTTTTTGGCTATAGGCTTCCCTATCTGTGTTTCTCATTACATGTGGGAAATGGTGGTTTGTGGGCACTAATCTGTCCTAGAAGCTTATAGTTCAGTCTTTAATCATTTAATCAAATGTATGTTCATACAGTGTATTAATCTATCTTGAGATCTGACCCCTATTTGGAGCATCCCTCTGTGTTTTCCCAAACGTTTCCATTCTGCAACATTTTACTGCTAATTCTTGTTCCAGATCTCTCTGTTAATGGTCACTCTTATCTGGACTGTATCTGAGATACATACAGCATGCAATCTATAAAAAAGTTACCTTTGGTGACCAGTTTTGAATTTATATGTGTCTGAACATCATTTACTGACATTTTACAAATGCATTTCATTGTTGTAATATAGAAGGTATACATTCATAACATTCACTCTGCAAAGAATCAGAATCAAAGCAAACCAAAAAATTGTGGATGGCACTTTGTGGTTATAAAGATCAGTATTTTGTCCATGTCCTTTTTGTACTTATTATGTGTTCCTGATTTTACTTTTTAATGACTGGAATGTTCTGAACTAGAACTTTCTTGCATTTATTTAGAATTTCCTTTGGTTCTGCAGAATCTTAACTTTTCCCTGAATTTTTCATGATCCTTTTTGATATTTTTCTGCATCGTCTTCCGCTCAGTTCTATATTCTTTATCCTTCTTTCTTTTGAATGTATCAGGTATCCTGGCCCTGCTCCTCTGCTCTTTAATTCACTATATTTCATTGGAGAAATGCTCACGGCATGTTGACAACAATCTGCCTCATCTCTCATATTTCTTTCTATCTAATGAGGTTGTTCTTGCAAGAAATGCACACCAGAAGCACATTGCATTCTATTTTTTCCATTGTTTAGATGCTTTGTTTGAGTTTCATCTGTAAATAATATCTTAAATCAGTGCCTTTCTTTTGAAAGTCTTTGAATCTATTTGGAATATTGTGACTATTTTTATCTTTGGCTCCACACTTATATTTCATGATCGAATTTAGAAGCAGCAGAGTAGGGTGTAAAGAGCTGGATTTACTCAGCCTGAGGTTTTGAATCCTAGGTCAGCCACTTAACTGCCTATGTGACCTTGGGTAAATTACTGAGCCTCTCTGAGACTCTGATTTCTCACCTATTAGTCTCATGTTATCATCTATAATGCCTTTAACCCTCACGGGCTATTTTGAGAATAGATAAAGAAAAATATCTGGCACGTAGTATACCTTTCCTTTCGTAAGTGATGGCTGAATGATGCTGACATCCATTTGAGGGAGAGTCAGAAAATTACTGGGAGTCATTAGCCATAGAATTAATCTTGAGTAGATTGATTTGACTGAAGCCTCTTCACTCTCTTCAACATCACTGCACTGTGTTGATAATGGGTATATGGCATGTGTCCCCAGAGGTGAGTGTACAGCCTTCCTCATATTGTGCTCCTTTCTTCCTTTTTCATAGCAGAATATTGCTGATAACCTTACCTCCATCAAGCTCTTCTGTTTACCTCCCCCTTGAAGAAAAGGCATTCATAAGAGCCTTTATCACTTTGAAATATTTGTTCAAATCATTAAAATATATGCTGGTAATTAGGTAACATGATGCCCTAATAGACTACTATGGAGTCATTTTAATTTCAGTTTCTTAGGATAAAAGATATGTCAACAGGGAACTAAATTGGCCTAAATTTTTAAAAGCAAACTGATAAAAATGCAGAGGAAAAAAAAGCACATTAATTCTACGAATATTTACTGCGAACATTCATGTGCAAGATACTGCTTTAGGGTTTGTCGGTGATACCGAACTGTTTCAGGCCTGTCGGGAATGATGATTTTTGTCAGGGGAGACTCTTCTTGAAATGGAAGTTCCTTTCTTATCCTTACACTGATAATGGATGCTGAGTGCATACTGGATTGAAGGAAAGATTGGAGCTAAAAGAGGCTTAATTAATGTTACTGTGGAGGTAGCTGGGCTGAAATAGCTAGGAGCATTGTTTCAGTGAGAATGGATGCTCAAATAATAAGAGATGTGGGTTTTAAAACTATTTTACTTTTCAGTCTGGGGACTAAGCAAATAAACTTCTAGAGTCATAAAGGACCCAAATTTGAAAAGATCTTAGAGATGATTCTAGTCTCCTCTCCTTGTTTTAGAGACTTAACCGAGCTTAAATTTATTCTCAAAAACATGCACTTTATTTCCTACCATGTCTACCTTTCATCTTGGTGAGCTTGCCCCCCATGTCTACCACCGTAAATGGTACTTAGGTGTTGTCAGTTTGAATTATTCCTAGGGGGATCTCATCTGTAGTCTGACAACAATTGTGGATACCATGCCAGCTTCCTCCCGCCACCAAACATGACTGTGGGCTTCATCCTTTCATGTCAGCTGTGGTGACTTTGAGGGTGCAGGCTGATTTTAATGCTGGCCAAAGTACACATAAGTTATATGAATTCTTCTTATGGCAAAATACCTACTTTTCTTTTATTTCAGTTGACTTTTATGGTTCCTCTCACTGTGGCTTCCCATCAATGTCATGGTGGTCTGATGTCCCCACTGGACCATCATGTTGCTGGCAAAGCAGGATATTACATTTCAAAAGGCAAGTATACAAATAAAATCTGAACCCTTCAGCGTGTCTCCTTTAAAAATGACAATATAATGCACTTCTCTGATTCAGAGCTAACAGCATGAGAAAATAATAGGGATAGCTCTTTGCTTGTAACAATAGTTTATTTGCCAACCATTTGTCTGACCCCTGCCTATATAAAGGCCCTCTCAGACACTTCCCAACACCGGTTTCTCCTTCTAGGTTACCATATCCATTATTGCTCAAGCTTGTTGTCCAGTTTTCCCTGGGGAACAAAGACAGCAATCAGTCCTTCCCAATGACTTCATTCATTTTGTGCTTGTATTAGAAGGAGAATTCATGTGAACTACCAGTTAGGGTCTGACAGTAAGTTTCCTGGAGAACCTTGAAAAAGAGGACAGGCTGACTCTCCCTTGAAAATCGTCTCCTGTTTCAGCTATACCTGGATAATTTGTATCCATATGCATATATATAATGTGAAGACCTAGCTCCCATCCACTCCTAGCGGATTCAATTTCTTCTAGTTCCTTGTAATCCTGAAGTAATATTTCTCTAACCACATGCCTCAGGATTTCTGGGATGAGGATCTTTGCTTTAATGAGTCTGCAGGTGGTTTTGGGAACCCCAGATTTGGGAACTAGTTCTCCTCAGTCAGACCACTCTGAGTTAATCTTTAATGAGCCTGCGGGTGGTTTTATGAAACCCAGATTTGGAAGCCATTCTTCTCAGTTAGACCATTCTGAGTTACCCTCATTCGAGGCTTAGGCCTCAGCTAAAGACTAAGCCTGTTACCCTGCAATGAATCCCCATAAAGCCCTAACTACTGTGATCACTTTACAGTTCCCTCTACTTGTGAGCTGACCACAGAGGAGGCACAGTGTAAGAAGGTGGTACTTTGCTTCATTAGCCTTTCCAAGACATGGCACCATTCCTTTTTATATTATCTATAGCACCATTGAAAAAACCATGAAACATTATTTGACTGACGGCCTGGAAATAATGGATTGAAAATTAAAGCATAAAATTGTATTTTTTTTTTTACACTTTTATCCCAAGTGCCTCACACATTGCGTGGCCCATAGTAGATGCTCAATAAATATTGTTAGGTAAATAAATGCTAAGTGTGACTGTTCCCAAAGAAAATAGATTATACCTTTACCTCCAGTTTTCCAATGGACCTATTTCCCAGCGTAAAGCCCCTATACTGAGGCTCGCTTTTCTTGTTTAGGCTCTTACTGTACAAGTGTGTTCTAAAAATGCATAAAAAAAGCAAAGCCTTTTTTAGTCACGTATTGGAAATTTCATCTCCAGTTTAGGAAAACACTACGCCCTGAACAAAAAGAGTCGGTCTTGCCCTCAGACTGAATTAGATGCATTTCGTGAGAACAGAAAGGTAGTGATTACTGTGAAGGGTGTTGAGGATGTGATTTGATTTAAAGACTCATGCTTGATTAAAAAGTTTCTTCAAAAATAGGTTGGATTTTACAGAAAATAAACCTAATTCATACCTTACAGCATATTTAATGTTGATTTCTTGTCTTTATCAAAGGATATGTTTTTCCCCATGTTAACCACAGGGAGTTACATGTTTAAATATTCATAGGAAATTCAGACAAATAAGTTAAAAAAAGGTGTGTTTTGAAGGAATAACAACACAAAAAAATGAGTGTTTCCAGACTTCCAATATCCTGTTATTTTATACTTTTCTTCTTTCTATGTAGTCTAAACATTTGATTACTTCATCCAAAAGTGAATGCACAGATTTTTTACAATAGCTTTATTAAAGTGCAATTTGCAAATTATAAAGATAACTTATTTTAAGTATACAATTCAATGATTTTCATTAAAATGGCAGNACATCCAAAAGTGAATGCAGATTTTTACCACAGCTTTATTGAAGTGCAATTTGCAAATTATAAAGATAACTTATTTTAAGTATACAATTCAATGATTTTCATTAAAATGGCAGACGTATGCAACCATTGCAACNGAGGTATGCAACCATTGCAACCATCTAATTTTAGAAGGTTTCCATCATGCCCAGAAGATCCCTACTGCCCATTTGCAATGTCTCTTATTGCCACCTGTGAACTTTGGCCATCACCATAATACTTTCTGTCTCTATGCCTTTGCCTTTTCTAGAGATTTCATAGAAATTGGAACACACCATACATTATAGTTTGTGCCTGTTTATTTTACTTAGAATGATGTTTTTGAGGTTCATCCATGCTAGAGCACATATTAATATTTTCATTTTATTGTTGAATAATATTCCCAAACATTGCTTTATAATATATGCTAGCATGTGATATAACATTGGAAACAAACATGTTTGAAACTCTGAAGAATTTCTTTTCTTTTAAAATAATTTGTCACCATAACTTCTGAAAGAATTATAGTAAAGGCTAATGATACATAATTATCAAATACTATATATATATA